>NC_081569.1:3138021-3307146 GCF_022355385.1 Mustela nigripes
GGAGCAGGGGGAGGGGGAGGAGGAGCAGGGGGAGGGGGGAAGGAGCAAGGGGAGGGCGGGAGGAGCAGAGGGAGGGGGAGGAGGAGCAGGGGGAGGGGGGGAGGAAAGAGGGAGGAAAAGAAAGAAAACGAGGGAGTGTGGGAGTGAGGGGAAGGAGGAAGGAAGGAAAGAAAACGTGCAACACAAGGTGATACTCGCGAAACTTACATCAGTCTGGGTTACCTCAGAGATTCCAAGTTTAAATTCTAAGAAATAACTTTCAAAGAATCAGAAGGGCGGAAGGTCTCATGAAAGTGTCCCTTTGAACAGAGAGTGAATTCTTCAGCTGCATCAATGGAATGCTACTACTTACGTGCAGTTTGCACCCTGGCAGCCACGGAACCCCTGACATTAATGTGTAACGTGTGTGCCTACTTGTGGGGTTTTTTTTCTGTGAAAAGGAAGAGGAAGCTCCGGGTGCATGCATTCGTGCACGGTGTCCCCCCGCTCCCTGAAGGACCCTAAGCTGGCTGGGCTCTCCGTGACCTCTGTCTGTAATCGATACGATGGACTCCGTGAGACGCTGGCTAGAGGCAACGCTTCCACATTTTCTTCCAACTATTGGCCTTACGGAACGGAAGCTGCAAAATCGTGTCCAGGTGATTTCCCTGGGATGCTGGTGCTATAGGGTCCGAAGTCATCTGTAGGCTTGAGAACCCCCCCCCAAATGACCCCCACGAGCTCTATCCTCCCCTCCAGCCAGTGGCTCGGGAACCCTGCCACTTGTTCTCCCGGCCCTGTCTTCCTTAGGATGCTCGGGGTTCCAACCCGCAGGTGCTTTCCTCAACCAGGGCTTGCTGCTCTGTAGTTTGTATTAACTCCTTACAGCTAGCTGGTCTGCTAACGGTACTTCCCAGCTTCTCTGTTATACATTCTTTTTTTTTTTTTTAAACCTTTGATTTACCTGGTCAGTTCAATGGCAGATTCACACCAAAGAAAGCTAAACACAGGCTTCACTCAACATCTGGCTTTAAAAGTTGGTTGATACTATTTCAATGTTTTGAAATATTTAGTCTTAGAAGAATAGAAAATTTTTTTAAAAAGATTTTATTTATTTGAGAGAGAGTGAGAGATCATAAGCAGGGGGGAAGGGGCAGAGGAAGAGGGAGAAGCAGACTCCCCACTGAGCAGGGAGTCCCATGCGGGGCTCGATCCTGGGACTCCAGGATCATGACCTGAGCAGAAAGCAGGTGCTTAACCAACTAAGCCACCCAGACACTGCAAGAAAATACATTTTTAAGAACTGGGTCTGAGTGGGGGCACCTGGGTAGCTCAGCCAGTTAAGCATCTGACTCCTGATTTGGGAGCTCAGGTCATGATCTCAGGGTCCTGATATGGAGCCCTGCACTGGGCTCACTCACTGAGATCTTCTCTTTCCCTTCCCTCTGCTCCTCCCTCTCTTAAAAAAAAAAAAAAAAAAAAAAAAAGTGGATCTGGATGGATCTGATTTTTGGCTGCTACGGTTTAAATAGGAGCCTCTATGACATCATTGATAATCCGTTTCAGTAATATACCATCATCGCACATACCTGCTGACGATTTCATTCTTATTGATTACAAAAAAAGTACGTGAAAACTAATAATACGCCAAGAAGTGTAAAGGAGAATAATCAGTCTTTCTAAATCCCATCACCAAGACCTTCCTTCTCCCTACTTTGGCATTTAATCACCCCGTGTTTCTGAGTGACTTACGGATGTGAAATCCTAGTACAATTCAGCCTTGGATTAGTTTTCATCTCATATAACAAGCAGACCCTCATTTCATTACTAATTCTTCGGAGAAATATTTCAGTGACTATGTAATAGTCTATTATACAGACACTGCATTTTTTGTAGACCTGAATTTAAATGTTCTTAATTGTGGTGAAACACACATACCATAAATTTACCAACGTAACCGTTTTTGGATACATAGTCCAGCATTAAGTACATCCACATTGCTGTACAGACAATGTGTGGTCATTTATGCTGCCTCTTTTTCCCCCATGCTTCTTTCATTTACATATGGTAGAATTCACCTTTTGGGGGGGGTGTACAATTTTACGAGTTTTGACGAATCCATCCTCCACGTGAGTAATTTTCTTTTACTGGCATGGTTATTTTGTATTTTATGTTTGACCCTTTCTGATCCTGCTTTCCACTTTTTCTTTCTTTGCAATCCTTCTCAAACTACCCACGTTCATCTCATACCATCCCTTCCTGTCTGTTCCACATGTAGCACGGATCCCTAATGGGATTACGGAGACAACACATGGGAAGAAGAACTTTGGGAGTGGGGGGAAAAAATCACAGCATATGGCTGCCTCAGAAAGCATTATCTAAATGACAGTTAAAGTTCTGAACTCAAAGGCAGACCACGTATACAATCAGTTGCCCTTGCTTAGTACAATGCTTACAAGTTCGGCTTTAGGATGTCTTCCCAGATGCTATGTTATAATAGGTTGACCAGTCTCCGCATCTTGTAACATTGCCTATTTCCTCTGTTTTGTGTCTTGTCATACATGACCCTCAAGTTTATTAAACTTTCGATGAGACTACATGAAACTTGAAACATTCAAGAAGGACCAAACTGGGAGGCTGGCGGGAAAACCGGATTATAGGGTGGAGAAGTCTCTCTCTTGGTCAACGGGAAGTGACGCCATTCTCCTGGGAGACAAGAGCTAAGCCAGTGGACAAGGTCATGCACTTACATGACTTATTTCATTGTGCTTTTATGTGCAGGGGGTGAGGGGAGAAGAAAATAAATTACAGAAAAAAGTGGTGGACGGGGATTTAAAGTACTCTGTTTATTTTGGAAAGGCCCCAACTGAGAAAAGCAGCTAATAGATTAGGGAAGTGATAACCAAAACCTTTTGTACCACACTGACTTAGAACCCTAAAAGGCTTTTAATTTTACTGTCCAGAGACCAGGCAAATTGCAAAGAAACAAGTTAAGAGAGTATTTGAATTGAAATACTGATATACAGAAAAACAAAACAGTCAAAACCTATAAAGAATGATATTCTCTTTAAAAACATTCTGGAACTTCAGAAAAAATGATTTCAGAGGCATTGATACCACTTGTTTAACTTCAGCGGTTTTTTAAATGAGAAGCAAAACTACTGTTGTAGGGATGCCTGGTGGCTTGGTCAGTGAAGCATCTGCCTTCAGCTCAAGTCATGATCAGGGTCCTGGGATCGAGTCCCACATCGGGCTCCCTGCTCAGTGGGAGCCTGATTCTCCCTCTCCACCCTGCTTGTGTTCTCTCTTGCTATCTTGTCACTACCTGTCTCTCTCTCAAATAAATAAATAAAATCTTTAAAAAAGAAAGAAAGAAAAGAAAAACTACTTTTGTAAAAAGAAATTTAAAACTAAAAGGAAAAAAATGTATCCTTGAAAACAGCTTCTGGTCTCAGGTCTGTTGTATAGACCAGACGGTCACAGTCTACACCCCATTGCCATCTGCTGTGCCCTGATTGTAAGCCTGGGACCCAGGAGGCATGAACCTGCGTCTTAACCGACGAGACCAACAATGTAAACCTAAGACATGAGGCTATCGCCACGACCAATCCCACTACAAGGGCAGCAAAGTGACATGGAAAGAGAGTATTTTACTTCATGAACTCTCAAATACAGAGTACCATTCTGGATTCATTCCTTCATTCCTTCTCCAAGAACTTCTTATGGTGAACCTACTAAGTACCAGAATGTGGTTATAAATATGAGGGAAGACCACCTCTCAATTCCCCGAACCAACCAGTAGTAAGATTTTGTTTTTTTTAACCCAACTATCTGGCCAACATTTTTAACATCGTCCTTCACATCAAGCGAACACACAGTAAACTCACTGACTGATCTCTATGGATGTGGTATGTCCTGGTGATACTTCAGTATGAAAATGAATGACCACTTTGTGAAACAGGCATGAAATGAAATTCAAGTTATTTTAAAGTTAAGGACACTGGAGTCCTAATTCCCCAAGCAGGAACCTGCCAGCTTATTCTGGAAATAATTCCTTTGGCCCCAAGCAACCAAGCTGCAGAAAGATTGCTTCCAAGTTTTTAATTTCATTCTAATTATTAAATGCAAGAGCTCATGGTTATCAGGAGTAAATGAAAATTCAAGAACATCATTTCACGATTATGTATTTTCTACCCATTACAACATTCGTAACACCCTGAAATTGGAGATTTTTGAAGCCATAAATTTATGAATATATAAAAAACATATGTTGATTTCACATGAGGATACATTAAAAACATTAATAAAATTTCCCTGGAGTTTATAGCAGTATAATTTATTACACTCATTTGATGATATAGTGACTCAAATACTCGAGTCTTAAAGACAGTGAAGCATGAGTTTTGAAGAATAAAAATATATTAATTTTTTAACTAGTAGTTAACTTAAACCTGTTTCCCATGGTTGGCAGTTGACTAGCATATCGAGTTACAAACTTCTGCAAGAAAGACCTTCTGGCTGGGTGACGGTCGGCAATGCAAAAACACTGACCGTGAATTTAAATATAATCAAATCCTGAAATAACATTATCCACAAAGAAATCAATGAACAAAATAGCTGCATTCACTCCCTTCCCTAAATCGGGAATTTAAATAAGCACCCTGATAAAAAAGAGATGGCACCGAAATGCTTTCAAAAGCTTTGAGATGGTGCTTTATTTGATTTTATATGTATCCACCTCTGTCTTCCTCCTCCAAGAAAAATGGACCAGAGAGCTCCCTATTTATGAAGATTTAATAAGTCTCCAAGGCTCTCCTAGGATAAAGAGACCTGATAAGCTTTCCAAGGGAAGTAAACCTACTTCTTAAGAACCTCAGGGTACTTTCAAAGTGACAGGAAACATTTTTAATGTGGGAAGGGGTCGGGAATGATGAAAGTTTGAGGCTGCCCAAAAGGGGGAAGCAGGGACATGTTGAACCATTAATTCATCTGTCGCCCTTCTTCTGAATTGCTATAATTCAATTTTTAGGCAGAGACATGATGTTACTGCCCCTGTTTCTCATGACAGATGTGGAGGGAATGGGGGGGGGTGTGCCACAGGCCTGGCCCCATGCCAGGATCCAAGCTGGTGACAGGACATATGATATATATCACCATACCTTTATCTGACTATACATACCACAGGGCATACTATTCTCGCATTCAATTTTTTAAAATACTTGATTAGGATCTTTCCTCGCCTGATATATTTTTCAAATTAGATGAGCTCAGGGAGTAAACAAATTTGGAGACTCTCAGGCCTAAGAACAAATTTCAGAAGACAAGTTAAGATTTGTTCATAAATAGGCTAAAAAAACACTAACGTCCTAAAAAACTGAAACGAATTAAGCAAGTACTGCTTCAGGAATGAACACTTGAAATAGAGACGCAATATGTATAACTGAATTGTTTTTGTGTTCTTACAAGTATTTTATTATGAAATGTTTTAAGTCCACACAAAAAAAGTAAGAATGACACAAACTCATATACCCACTAGTAAGCCTCATTGTTTCTTAAAGTTTTCTTTGGAATTATTTTTAAGGAATGCATCAGTCCTGGGGCACCTGAGTGGCTTAGTCGTTAAGCAACTGCTTTTGGCTCAGATCATGATCCTGGGGTACTAGAATCCAGCCCTGCATCGGGCTCCCTGTTCGGCAAGAAGCCTGCTTCTCCCTCTCCCACTCCCTCCGCTTGTGTTCCCACCCTCAGTGTCTTTCTCTGTGTCAAAGAAAGAGAGAGAGAGAGAGAGAGAGAGAGAGAGAAAGAAAGGAAGGAAGGAAGGAAGGAAGGAAGAAAGGAATCATTACAGACATGTCTCCAAAGGCAAGGAAAACAAAAGCGAAAATGAACTTTTGGGACTTCATCAAGATAAAAGCCTTCTGCACAATAAAGGAAATAGTCAACAGAACAAAGAGGCAACTCATGGAATGGGAGAAGATATTTGCAAATGACACTACAGTTAAAGGGCTGATATCCAAGATCCATAAAGAACTTCTCAAACTCAACAGCCAAAAAACAAAGAGGTTAAAAATGGGCAGAAGACATGAACAGACACTTCTCCAAAGAAGAACACAAATGGCTAACAGACACATGAGAAAATGTTCATCATCATTAGCCATCAGGGAGATTCAAATCAAAACCACATTGAGATACCACCTTACACCAGTTAGAATGGTCAAAATTGACAAGTCAAGAAATAACGAGTATTGGAGAGGATATGGAGAAAGGGGAATCCTCTTAGGCTGTTGGTGGGAATGCAAGTTGGTGCAGCCACTCTGGAAACAGTATGGAGGTTCCTCAAAAAGTTAAAAGTAGAGCTACCCTATGACCTAGCAATTGCACTACTGGGCATTTACCCCAAAGATACATATGTAGTAACAAGAAGGGCCACATGCACCCCAATGTTCACAGCAGCAATGTCCACAATTGCCAAACTGTGGAAAGAGCCATGATACCCTTCAACAGTCCAAGGGATACAGAAGATGTGGTCTATATACTCAATGGAATATTACGCAGCCATCAGAAAGGATGAATACCCAACTTTTGCATCAACATGTATGGGATTGGAGGAGATTATGCTGAGTGAAATAAGTCAAGCAGAGAAAGTAAATTGTCATATGGTTTCATTTATTTGTGGAACGTAAGAAGTAGCATGGAGGACATTAGGAGAAAGAAGGGAAAAATAAAGAGGGAGAAATCAGGGCAGGAGAAGAACCATGAGAGACTATGGACTCCTGGACTCTGGGAAACAAACAGGGTTTTAGAGGGGAGGGGATAGGAGGAGGGATTATCCTGCTGTTGGGTACTGAGGAGAGCATGGATTGCATGGAGCACTGGGTGTTATATATGCAACAATGAATCATGGAACACTACATCAAAAACTAAAAAAAATTAAATCAACTCTATGGTCAACTAATCTTCGACAAAGCAGGAAAGAATGTCCAATGGAAAAAAGACAGCCTCTTCAATAAATGGTGTTGGGAAAATTGGACAGCCACATGCAGAAAAATGAAACTGGACCATTTCCTTACACCACACACGAAAATAGACTCAAAATGGATGAAAGACCTCAATGTGCAAAAGGAATCCATCAAAATCCTTGAGGAGAACACAGGCAGCAACCTCTTCGACCTCAGCCGCAGCAACATCTTCCTAGGAACAACGCCAAAGGCAAGGGAAACAAGGGCAAAAATGAACTATTGGGATTTCATCAAGATCAAAAGCTTTTGCACAGCAAAGGAAACAGTTAAAAAAATCAAAAGACAACTGACAGAATGGGAGAAGATATTTGCAAACGACGTATCAGATAAAGGACTAGTGTCCAAAATCTATAAAGAACTTAGCAAACTCAACACCCAAAGAACAAATAATCCAATCAAGAAATGGGCAGAGGACATGAACAGACATTTCTGCAAAGAAGACATCCAGATGGCCAACAGACACATGAAAAAGTGCTCCATATCACTCAGCATCAGGGAAATACAAATCAAAACCACAATGAGATATCACCTCACACCAGTCAGAATGGCTAAAATCAACAAGTCAGGAAATGACAGATGCTGGCGAGGATGTGGAGAAAGGGGAACCCTCCTACACTGTTGGTGGGAATGCAAGCTGGTGCAACCTCTCTGGAAAACAGCATGGAGGTTCCTCAAAATGTTGAAAATAGAACTGCCCTATGACCCAGCAATTGCACTATTGGGTATTTACCCTAAAGATGCAAACGTAGTGATCCAAAGGGGCACGTGCACCCGAATGTTTATAGCAGCAATGTCCACAATAGCCAAACTATGGAAAGAACCTAGATGTCCATCAACAGATGAATGAATCGAGAAGATGTGGTATATATACACAATGGAATACTATGCAGCCATCAAAAGAAATGAAATCTTGCCATTTGCGACAACATGGATGGAACTAGAGCGTATCATGCTTAGCGAAATAAGTCAAGCAGAGAAAGACAACTATCATATGATCTCCCTGATGAGGAAGTGGTGATGCAACATGGGGGCTTAAGTGGGTAGAAGAAGAATCAATGAAACAAGATGGGATTGGGAGGGAGACAAACCATAAGTGACTCTTAATCTCACAGAACAAACTGAGAGTTGCTGGGGGGAGGGGGTTTGGGAGAAGAGGGTAGGATTATGAACATTGGGGAGGGTATGTGCTTTGGTGAGTGCTGTGAAGTGTGTAAACCTGGTGATTCACAGACCTGTACCCCTGGGGATAAAAACATATGTTTATAAAAATAAAAAATTAAAAAAAAAATGAAAAAATAAATAAATTACCACAAAAAAAAAACTAATGATGGTTGTCTTTCTCCGCTTGACTTATTTCGCTAAGCATGATATGCTCTAGTTCCATCCATGTCGTTGCAAATGGCAAGATTTCATTTCTTGTGATGGCTGCATAGTATTCCATTGTGTATATATACCACATCTTCTTGATCCATTCATCTGTTGATGGACATCTAGGTTCTTTCCATAGTTTGGCTATTGTAGACATTGCTGCTATAAACATTCGGGTGCACGCGCCCCTTCGGATCACTACGTTTGTATCTTTAGGGTAAATACCCAGTAGTGCTACTGATATGAGGAATTGGAGATGCAACATGGGGGATTAAGGGGGCAGGAGAAGAATCAATGAAACAAGATGGGATTTGGAGGGAGACAAACCATAAGCGACACTTAATCTCACAAAACAAACTGAGGGTTGCTGGGGGGAGGGGGGTTGGGAGAAGGGGCTGGGGTTATGGACATTGGGGAGGGTATGTGCTATGGTGAGTGCTGTGAAGTGTGTAAACCTGGCAATTCACATACCTGTACCCAGGGGGATAAAAATATATTACACGTTTATAAAAAAAATAAAAAATTAATTTAAAAAAACTAATGATGGACTGTACGATGACTAACATAAAAAAAAAAAGAAAAGAAGTGTATCATGACAGATACAGTAGAAGTCCCCTGCCAAACCCCTTCAATCCTATTCTCTTGCCTCCCTCTGCAGAGGCAAAGAAATAAGTGGTATCAGAGCGTACATGACCTTCCACAACTTGATTTTTAAAAATTTGTATCAACACTATGTTTTTGAGAACATCCATGTTGACAGATGCAACTCAATTTCATCCATTTTTATGGTTCCATGGGAACACCATGTTTTCCTAAAACCCCGATTTTCCTAAAGTTGATGAAGATTCTGCAAAAAGCAATCTTATGCAATAGCCTTAGGTATATCTGCATGCATTTCCATGGGTTACATACCAGGGTGGGTCTATTCTCTTGTGGGCACTTACAGCTTCGCTGTGACTAGATACTGACATACTGCTCTCCGAAGGGAGAATACCAATTTTCACCCCCATTCATAGTGCAAGAAGGTTTTTATTTTCATACATCTAGGTCAATATTTGGCATTTTAAAATGTTTAGGTGGTGGGTATCAGAGAGGGCACGGATTGCATGGAGCACTGGGTGTGGTGCAAAAACAATGAATACTGTTACACTGAAAAGAAATAAAAAAAATTCTTAAAAAAATAAAATGTTTTACATTTTGCGTAACCTGAAGAAATAAAATATCTCATTTTGCGTTCTTTTGTGTCTTTTTGTGAATGAGGTTAATATCGCCATTTGTTTCTGACTAAGCAGTTTTCCCTTCTGTGAATTTCCTGTTCACATTCTTTTTTTTTTCTTGTATTTTTTTTAATTAAATTGATTTATTTATTTTCAGAAATACAGTATTCATTATTTTTTCACCACACCCAGTGCTCCATGCAATCCGTGCCCTCTCTAATACCCACCACCTGGTACCCCAACCTCCCACCCCCCCGCCACTTCAAACCCCTCAGATTGTTTTTCAGAGTCCATAGTCTCTCATGATTCACCTCCCCTTCCAATTTACCCCACCTCCCTTCTCCTCTCTATCTCCCCATGTCCTCCATGTTATTTGTTATGCTCCACAAATAAGTGAGACCATATGACAATTGACTCTCTCTGCTTGACTGATTTCACTCAGCATAATCTCTCCAGTCCCGTCTATGTTGCTACAAAAGTTGGGCATTCATCCTTTCTGATGGAGGCATAATACTCCATAGTGTATATGGACCACATCCTCCGTATCCATTCGTCCGTTGAAGGGCATTTTGGTTCTTTCCATAGTTCACATTCTTTCTTCATTTTTCTACAAGTTTGTTTTTGCCTTTGTTTTACTGGTATGAAGAAGTTATTTAAACAGTTCAGATACTAATCCTTTAATTTCTATATTCACTGTCAAGAGTCTCCCACTCTGGGCTTTTCTTTTGGTTTATGGTATATTTTTATGACATAAAATTATTTGTGTGGTGGACTTGAATTTATCAATATTTTCCTTTGTAACTTAAACTCTTTATATCTTAGTTAAGGAATAATTCACTACCTGGAGATCATAAAGACATTCTTTGGTATTTTCTTCTAAAGGTTTTCTTTCAAGCTTTGCTTTTCGTAAGTAGACTTTAATATACCTAGAATGTATTCTTTATGTGTACTGACATTTTCTAATATTTCCCCTTTGGATATCAATATTCATACCTGAGCTCCATGTACTGAATATCCACCCTTAATCTAAAGATTTTTAGTGCCTCCTCTAATATATTTCAAGTGCTGATATATATTTTTTTCTTGGATCTCCATTTTGCTACACAGATCTCTTATTGGTACCCAAGCTACTATGATAGTTAAATTTCTTAAATTTCAGTGTTTGGGCAAGTTACCCATCTTGTTTTTTGAAAACCTGTTTTCATTACCTTTGTATTTCCATATGATTCTTAGAATTGGGAGTTACACTTAATTTAAAGATTAATTTGGGGAGGAAATGATATTTTTATGATGTGACTTCCTATTTATGAACATATTATATTTCGCCATTTGTTTAGGTGAGATTTTTAAATCATTCAAAAAGGTCTTGTACATCTACCGAATATTTTACAAGATACCTCATATTTTCTTAGTAGGGCAAATGGTGTCTTTTTGATATTTTGCTTTCTCGGTTCTTGCTACCATACAAGAATACAGTTTTTATCTGTGCATTAATCTTGTTTACAGTACCAGGACTCGTATTAGTCCTATTTTTTTATGTGTAGATATTCTTATTCTCTTAGACAATCAGTCTCTGAATCGTGAGAACTTTATCTCTTCCTTTCTAATTCTTATACTTTGTAATTCTTTCTCTTGCCTGAATATACTGATTAGAGCCTCAGAAACATTAACAAATATAAACTATGACAGCGGGCATTCTTATTTCATACCTAATAGAGAAAAGGCCGTAGTATTTTACTATAAAGGATGCTATCTACTATAAAGAGTACACCTCTCTTTCTAGTTTGCTAAATTTTTCTTTCCAGTTATGAAAAAAGGCATCAATGTAGATAACTGTAATTTTTCTCTTATGTCATCAATGCTGTGTCTGATGGTGCTTACTCGTGGCAAATATTTCCTGTTGTATTATGTATGTTAGGATAGCAAACTAATCTTAAATAAGGGATCTACTGATAGGACGAGGAATCCCATAAAGCCCGCCTTAGTGGTTTGTCCCTCCATATCTTTTGTTACTGCCAGTATCCTCAGAGCTTTCAAGGGTCCCAAGACCATTTTTCATATTAATTTCTCACCTCAAAACTTCCACAATCATAAAGGATATATACATTCAACTCAATATGTACAATAAATGTAAATCAATATACATGTAACTCAAACTCTTAGGGAACAGGTCCATTGTTCCCAAGTGGAAACTTTTTTTAATTCACTGTTGAGACCAAGAATTTAAAATCTTCTATGCTGGTATATGGCTTTTTTTGTTGGTCCCAGTCCATCTGTTTAGGAAACATATGGACTTACAAAGGTCCTACCTTAATATTATGGTTGGAGTCCCTACACTGTGCCTCTTACACCTCCAGACTTGATCTCTTGTGATTACGAAGGAATTGAAACTCTACAGTCTGAGTTCTGGGCACCAGGAGATTCCTCCTCCATTCCCCCAGATAACCAACCACAGGATCAGGTATGAACTTCTTGGTCTGGTATTTAGTTACCTCTTTGTCTAATTTTTGGTTCTGTGGATTTCCTTTCATTTTTTCTAAGTTCACCTATATTTCTTTATTGAGACTTGTTAATGTTGCAGGGGTTTTTATCCAAGTAACATACAATGTGAGATTCATTTCAGGTGTAGAATATAGTGATGCAAGAATTCTGCACATTACTTAGTGCCCATCATGGGGAGTGTGCTTTGATTTCCCCTTTATCTATTTCAGCCTCACTCTCCTCACCTCTGGTAACCACCAGTTTGTTCTCTGTATTTAAGAGTCTAGGATTTTTTTTTTGTCTCTTTTCTTCTTTGTTTTGTTTCTTATATTCCATAGATGAATGAAATCTTATGGTATATATCATTCTCTGATTGCCTTATTTCATTATATTTTTATTACTATGATTATATAATTATAATAACCATTCTTATATAATATATTATAACTACATATTATTATATATACAACCTCTTGCTCCATCCATGTTGTTGTAAATGGCAAGATTTCATTCTTTTTTATGGCTGAGTAATAATCCATTGTGTATACACACCACATCCTCCATATCCACTCATCTACAGATGGACATTTGGTTTGCTTCCATATGTTGGCTATTGTAAATAATGCTACAACAAAGGGTGCATATTTCTTTTCAAATCTGTGTTTTTCATTTTCTTTGGGTAAATATACAGTATGGAATTACTAGATCCCATGGTAATTCTATTTTTAATTTTTTGAGGAACGGCCATACTCTTTTCCACTGTGGCTGCACCAACGTGCATTCCCACATCAGCCACAGAGACATTTTTCTAGATATGTCTCCTCTGGCAAGGGAAACGAAAACAAAATTAGACTACTGGGACTGTAACAACAACAAAAAAGCCTTTTGCAGAGCAAAGGAAACCATCAACAAAACAAAAAGGGGATCTACTTAATAATAGAAGATATTTGCAAATGATATAATCAGTAAGAGGTTTATTCCAAAATATATAAAGAACTTACACAACTCAACAATAAAAAAAGAAATAATCCAATTAAATATGGGTACAGGACCTGAATAGACATTTTTTTCTGGAAAAGACATAAGATGGCTGACACAATGAAAAGATGCTCAACATGACTAATCATCAGGGAAATGCAAATGAAAATCACAGTGAGATATCACTTTACCTGTCAGAATGGCTAAAATCAAAACACAAGAAAGAACAGGTATTGGCAAGGATGTGAAGACAAAGGAACCTTCAAGCACTGTTGGTGAGATTTTATTTTTTAAACCAGTTTAGGTTCACAGAGGAAGGTTCAGAGAGCTCCTGCATGCTTCCTGCCCTGCATATGCATAGCTTCCCCCATTATCAACATCCCCAACTAGAGTGGTACCTTTGGGGCAATTGGTGATTCTGTAACAACACATCATGATCACCCAAAGTCCACAGATGATGGTTAATTCTGGATGTTGAACATCCAGTAGGCTTGAACAAATGTATAACAACATGTATCCAGCATTACAGTATCACACGGAGTATTTTCACTGCCATAAAAATCCTCTGTGCTTTGCCTATTCATTCCTTCCCCATCCTAACACCTGGAAACCACAGTCTCCAGAGTTTCATCTTTTCCAAACTGTCGTATGGTGGGAATCACAGTATACAGCCCTTCCAAAATGGCTTCTTTCACTTAGGGATATGTATTTAAGGTTCCGCCATGTCTTTCCATTGCTTAATAGCTCACTTCTTTCTGGCAATAAATCATATTCCATTGTCTGGATGGACATGGTTTTATTTATCCATTTACCTACTAAGGGCATCTTAGTTGCTTCCCTGTTTTGGCAACCATGAATAAGTTCTCAACCCCTTTGGGTACATGCCAAGGGGCGCAACTGCTGGCTTGTGTGGTAAGAGTATTAAACATACTGTTTACTACTCTTGTTTAAGAGTACTCTTGTTTAAACTACCTTCCAAGGTGGCTGCACCAGTTTGCTGTCCCACCAGCAACGAACGAGAGCTCCTGCTGTTCCATATCCTCACCAGCCTGTGCTGTGGTCAGTGTTCCAGATTTCGGCCCTCTAATAGACACGTAGTGGTAACTCTTTGTTTACTTTGCATTTCTTTGATGACGACATACAACGTGCACTGTCTTTCCATATGTTTGTTCTTCATCTCTATATCTTCCTTGGCACAGTGCCTATAAAGGGCTCTGGCCCATTTTTAAATTAAGCTGTCCATTTTCTCATCATTAAACTTTAACAGATCTTTCTTTATTCCTTTGTCAGATATGTCTTTTGCAAATATTTTCTCCCAGTCTGAGGTTTGTCTTCTCATTCTCTTGACATTGCCTTACACAGAGCAGAAGGGCTTAATTTTAATGAAGTGTCTTTGGTTGTGTATCTAAAAAGTCATTGCCGTTGCCACACTTGAGGTCATCTGTGTTTTAGCCTATGTTATCTTCTAGACTTTTATAGTTTGGTGGTTTACATTTAGGTCTATGATCCATTTTGAGTTAACTCTTATGAGTGATGCAAATCTGTGTCTAAATTCTTTTTTTTTTTTTTCGCACATAAATCTCTAGTTGTTCTAGCACCATATGTTGAAGAGACTATATTTGCTCCATTTTGTTGCCCTTGCTTCTTTGTCAACATCACTTCACTATATGGGAGTCTATTTCTGGGCTCTTTATTCTGTTCCATTGACCTATTTGTCTGTTTTTTCACCAGTACCATATTGTCTTGATTACTGTAGCTTTACAGTAAGTCTAGACATCAGATAGTGTCAGTCCTCCAACTTTGTCCTTCTCCTTCAATACTGTGTTGACTGACCGGGGTCTGTTTTCCACATAAATTTTAGAATCCATTTGTCAATATCTTACATAATAACTTTCTGGGATTTTGATTGGGATTACATTGAATCTATAGACCAGGTTTGGAGGAACTGACATCTTGACAATACTGAGTCTTTCTATCCATGGACATGGAATATCTCTTCATTCAGCCTTATGATTTTTAAAAAAGAGTTACGTTCTATTTTGCCTGGCATTTCTAGGGTTTCTTTTTCCTAATTAACTTAAATCTTTTACTTAAAAATAATTATAAATCGCATGCATTTGTAAGAAATAATGAAGAGATCCCATACACACTTGACCTTATTTCCTTCAATGGCAACATCTTGCAAATGACAGAATCAGGATGCTGATAATACAGTCAAAATACAGAACATTTGTCTCACCACAAGAATTCCTCAAGTTGCCTTTACAGCTGTACCTTCTTTTTTTTTTTTTTTTTTTTTACAATTTCTTAGTCTTTATTCCTTTCTGATGTTCCAGCCTTTGAGAGACCATTTGCTTGGTGGTTAGTAGCTGCCAACATGAATTTAAACTTTTTTTTAAATTAATTTATTTATTTTCAGCATAACAGTATTCATGTACCTTCTTTCTTTTCACTCACCTCCTCCTTAATGCTTGGCAACTACTAATCTATTCTCTAATTGTTTAATTTTTGTCATTTTTACATGCAACTGATAAATCGTTAAGCTCTATATCTGAAATTAAGTATGTACTATATCATGGCTAATTGAATTAAAAGAATATTACATAGTTTGTAACATTTGGAGAGTTTTTTTTTTTTTTTTACCTCTGTAATTTCTGTGTTGATTCATTCTGGTTGTTCCACGTATCAGTGGTTCTTTTCCTTTTACTGCTATGCAACATTCCATGGTATGGAAAATGTGGCATTCATGCCACAGCTTAACTATTCACTCACCAAAGAGCGTCTGAGTCATCTTCACTTTTTGGAAATTACGAGTAAAGCTGCTATAAACATTCACATATACATTTTGGTGTGAACACAGTATTTATTCCATTTCTGTGGTATAAAAGCCCAGGAGTACAACTGTTAGATTGTATGTTTACTTTTTTAGAGAGACGGTCTGTTTTTCAGAGTGACTATACCATTGTACGTTCCCACTGGCAATAGATGAGTGATCTAGTTTCTCTGCATCCTTGCCAGTGTTTCATACTGTCACGATTTTTTTTTTAAGATTTTATTTATTTATCTGACAGAGAGAGAGAGAGAGATCACAAGTAAGCAGAGAGACAGGCAGAGGGAGAAGCAGGGTCCCTGCAGAACAGGAAGCCCGATGCAGGGCTCGATCCCAGGACCCTGAAACCGTGACCTGAGCTAAAAGCAGAAGCTTAAGCCACTGAGTCACCCAGCCACCCCAGTCATGATATTTTTTTAAGCCAAGCTAAGTATGTAATGATATTTCATGATTGTTTTAATTCACATTTCCCTAATACATAGTGATGGTAAGCATCTTATTTTTATTTTTTTATAAACATATAATGTATTTTTATCCCCAGGGGTACAGGTCTGTGAATCACCAGGTTTATACACTTCACAGCACTCACCATAGCCCATACCCTCCCCAGTGTCCATAACCCCACCACCCTCTCCCTATCCCCCTCCCCCCAGCAACCCTCAGTTTGTTTTGTGAGATTAAGAGTCTCTTATGGTTTGTCCCCCTTCCGATCCCATCTTGTCTCATTTATGGTAAGCATCTTTTAATGTGCTCATTCATCATACATTCTTCTTCTTTAGTGAAACATCTGTTTATGTCTTTTGTTCGTTTACTAACTGGATTGTCTGGTTTTTAATCACTGATTTTTAAGGTTTCTTAATTTAGATACTAGTCCTTTGTCAGATATGTGGTTTGCAAATATTTTCTCCCACTGATCTATGTGTCTCTCCCTCTGCCAATACCATAGCTTTGATTAGTAGCTATATAGTAAGACTTTATATCAGATAGACTGATTCCTCCTCTTCCATTCTTTTTTTTTTTTTTTTCAAAATTGTTTAAGCTATTCCAGGGCTTATGCCTTCCCATACACATTTTAGAACAATGCTATTTTAGAATAATTATTTTAGAATAATCTACAAAAAAATATTGCTGGCATTTTGAGAGAAATTGGGTTAAATCTATAAATTCATCTGGGGAGAACTGACCTCTTGTGTTGACTTGTCCAATCCATGAACGTACTGTACTTGTCTCCATTAATTTAAATCTTTGATTTCTCTCGTCAGCACTTTGCAGGGCTCAGCATACAAGTTCTATAAATGTTTTGTTAGATATACACCTAAGTATTTAACTTTTTTCGAGTAATTGTAAATCGTATTTTATTTTTCATTTCAGTTTCTATGTGCACATCACTAGTAAGAGAAATAAAATAAATTTCTGAATGTTATTTTTCATCCTTGCTAAACTCACTTTTTTAGTTCTTGGGTTATTTTGTAGATTCCTTGGGATTTTCTACATTTGACAAATAAAGACAGTTTTGTTTCATCTTTTGGATTGATACGTCTTTTATTTTCTTCCCTGACCGCAGTGGGTTGAACCAGAGTGGTGAAAATACACTTCTTTGCCTTGTTACAGATCTTAAGGAGAAAGTATACAGTCTTTCACCATAACTATAACATATAACGTTAACTACGGATTTTTAGATATTTTTATCAAGCTGAGCAAGTTCCCTTCCATTCCTATTTTTCTGAGAGTTCCTTATCATGAATAGGTGTTGACCTTTCTCAGAAAATTTTTATGCATCAATTGATATGATCCTATGAAATTTTTCTTCTTTAGCTTGATAACTGAGTAGATTACAGTGACCGACTTTCAAATACTGAACCAGCCTCACATCCCTGAAATCAACCCCACTAGGTCATAGTGTAGAACTCCTCTTATATATTTCTGAATATTATATCATAACATCTTATTCATAATTTTTACATCTATATTTATGTGGAATATTGTCTGTAGTTTTATTTTTTGTAGAGTTTTTATTTGGTTTTGATATCAGACTAATACTATATGCATAAAATTAATTTAGAAGTATTCTCTCCTCTTCTGTTTTCTGGAAAAAAATTGTTTGGAATTGGCACAAATTCTCCTTAAATA
Organism: Mustela nigripes; assembly: GCF_022355385.1. Lineage (NCBI taxonomy): Eukaryota > Metazoa > Chordata > Mammalia > Carnivora > Mustelidae > Mustela > Mustela nigripes. The sequence continues at coordinate 3,156,024 of NC_081569.1, forward strand.
CTTGGTGGAATTCACCAGTGAAACAATCTTGGCCTGGAAATTGTTTGGGGGTCAAGAGTTTTTAGATTATGAATTCAATTTCCATAGTAGTTACAGAACTATGTATCTACTTCATATTAAGGATATGTTTGGATTTCACAGACCAAAGAAAGAAAGTCCAAAGACAGCAGTGGGGAATTTTTAAAAGCAATTCAATTTGCTCTGCAGAATTCACAAAAGGCTCTAGGAGAGGCACATGAGATATTTCTGGAAATGGGATAAAATTGGGGCCAAAAACAGTAAAATTGGTTGAAAGTCTGCCTAAGGAGCAGTTAAGACTCCCGGCTCCCTTTCCTTACTTTGGCAAAACACTGCACACTATTATCTAAAGAGGGTAAAACAAAAAGTCTCCAGACTGAGAGATAACATGGTTCAATTAAGGGAAAAGTTACTGAAAATGGGGATTAAATTTTTTAAAATTCACATATTTAGAGCTGAGACCCTAGCTTTCAGCCCTACTCGGTTTTTAGACCATTGGAATCCAAAGATCCTTGTCTGACAAGTCAAAGCAGCCTGAAATAAAACACCTAGAACATCATCCAGCAATGAGATAAACCAACCGCACCCCTACAATCAAGATTACAACTCTTGTTCTTAAATACGAACATACACAGATCATCAGAAATCTTAGAAAAGTCTCTTACATGAAACCTAATGACAAACATGAAATGAAAAACAGCATTTTGGAAGGAACTAGGACTATAGGAGGAAAAGAAAACTTCCTCCCCAGAAAGCCTGTTTATATGTTTGGACATAAAAGAAAATATACTGCATCTGGAGAACAGGGACAGAATGCTATTTTTTTAATTCAAGGAATAAAAAAAATCTCAGAAAAAGAAAATAGAGAGAAATACACACCACACACATACACACACACACACACTACATACACATATATTTAGACTATTTAGAATATATATATATATATATATATATAGAGAGAGAGAGAGAGAGAGAGAGAGAGTGTATGTATTTAGCAAGCTGGAAAATAACAGTTTAGGTAAATTTCCCAGAAAATCGGGCAAATGGACAAAGAGAAGAAAATAAAGTCTAGTATCTGAATAATAAGAGTTTCAACAAAATAAAACAGAGAAAAATGAAGAGAAGAAATCATCAAAGAAATAAGTCTTAAAGGAATGAATTTTCACAGTGGAAGAGCACGTGGTAAGTATAAGTCAGTAGATGAGAACAGACTCACAACAAGACACAGCATTATGAAATTTCAGAAAAATGGGAGCAGATAAATGCTTTTATATACATCCAGAGAGGAGGGAAAAAGAGTAGGAAATCAGAATGCCTTCAGATTTTATAGTAACAGCACTCTGTCGGAAGACAGTGAAACTGGAGGACAAAAGCCTTTGAGTTTCTAAGGGAAAATCATTTTCCATACAATTCTGTACCTGGAAAACCATCCTTCCACTTTGGAATAAAATCAAGACATTTTCAGATATCCAGGAAGCTCCTGGAAAAAAATGTATTTCATAAAAGGAAGAGGAAGTTAAGAAAAAAAAAAAAAAAAAGAGCAGTGATTAGGGACCAGGCGGTCGAACCCTGGAGAGAGGTAAATGACCCACACAGGATGAGGGAGAGATGAGACTCAGGATGCCCTGATTCCTGGCTTGAGAGCAATTAGCAGGCTGTCTGGAATTCTCCAGGAGAGAAGTCTAAGAGAAGATGAAAGAGAATGAAAATTAGAAAAATTTTTGAAAATTAGAACAGCTCATTTTTTTTTTTTTGAATTAGTGATAAACATGTAGAAAATGATGAAAGCAAGCAAACCCATGAAGAGCCAATTATGGATTCTAGAGGAAAGGAAAATATACTCAGGAAAGGAAAAATAATCATACTCTATTACATGACTCAGCTGTGAGTAGTATAAGGATCACAGTCGTAATAATTTAAACATTGAACCGTGGTCTGGCCAAAGTTGCGTGTGACCCCAGGATGAGGAACTGAAGTGAGAGAGAGAGTGTGTTTGCATGTATGCGTGTGTGCAGCACAGCTGCAGTCAGGGAATGAGAGATGTGAGAGCTTGCTAAAATCCTCGTCTCCCAAAGTATAAATCTGATAGATAATGTTTACAACTGAACAACCAAGAAGTTGCAATGTAAGCTTTAGAAATTCAGAATAAATATGAAAACAATCAGTCACCCTTAAGGAATGAAATGATGACAAGTAGGGGATCCGCACACTTGTTTTTCTCCTCAAGCCTCATTGAGCTATTTGGCTCTTTAAACTATATACATGTACACCTTTAAAAATAAGTAAATAAACATGCAAAAACTTTTAAAAAATCTTACTGTAAAAAAATCCATATTTCCCAATTTAGCTTTCAATATTCTTCACAAAATGGCCAACACTTAACCCACCCCATGGACGTATACTATAGTTAAGTAGGTATCTCTTTTATCAACTCCAGGATTTATTAATTCATGTGTTTATTTATAAAATAAAATTTACCTAATTTCCAACGTTTGTCAGTAGTAACACTGAACATAAAGAGATGAAAGACACAGTCTATGCCACCAAAATTTGGTCTCAGTTGTGGAAACAAAAATAAAACAACATGGTGAAATAAACAGTCTTATAGAAATATTCACAAGATCCCATGGAAACATGGAAGAGTGGCACATAACCTAGTAAAGGGCGAGAACTGCCAACAAATGCTTAAAGGAAGAAATGAGGATTCAGCAGAGTTTTCAAGGTCAACTACGTGCCAACCAGAAAAAGGGGGAAAGACCACTTTAGTCAGAAGGAAGAGCACTGACCAAAAAACACAAGTTGATAGTGAGCTCACATTCAATGACCCATTCAGTTAACACTGTTTGGGTCCGAATCCCATGTTAAATACTATGTTAGACATTGGAGTGGTGATGGTGATGTCTTTGACCCTTCCCTAAAAGGACTCTTATTTTGCCAACAATATAAAAAGCACAACAGATGAACATCAAAGTTACACCAAGGTGTCAAGACAGGTTTCCTAAATGAGGGTGACCTTGCACAATCAGTAAGAATTAGCCAGATATCATACTAAGAAAAAAAAAAAGACTCAAATGCATGCAAGATACAGTGTAGATGATTGAGACAGTAGACAGAAATGGGTCAGGTTCAACCTGAAGGAAAGAATGTAAGGTAAGAAATATGCCATAGGAGCATTTTAAAACTTCATTAGAAGTCAATAAGTTGACTCTCTCTCTCTCTCTCTCTCTCACACACACACACACACACACACAAATTCAAGTGGCAAGGGTCTTTAAAAATCACCCCCAAATATACAAAAAGATAAAAGAGATGAAAGTGATTGGAGAGAACACAACAGAAGCAGAAGGCAGGTGGAAGTAACGGATGTTCGTGAGGCCCAGAACAAAGGGGCAAGAGCCAACAGCAAATGATACAATAGAAGAAAAATTTTCCTACAATAAATAAGGATCTAAATTTGCTCAACCAAAAAATGGGTGCTATGTGCCAGGGAGAAATAAATTTTAAAAGACTGAGAGCTAGACACGACCTTACAGAATTCTTGACTTGATGAAGAAAAAAAAAAATTAAGTCTTCCATAGGCTTCCAGACAGAACAAATAGGTTATCTACACACGAACAACAACAACAAAAAAATTCAAACTGGCCTATTGGCTCTGTGGGCAGCCACAGTGTAGACCGAACGTGACGGAAAAAGAACCTCTGGAGAGGTTCTTGAGAAGGAAAATCTCTGTCTCAGGAATGTTATTCCTAAATAAGCCATTCACTGTTTACGTGTGAAGGCAAGAGAAAGACATTTTCAGATGTACAAGGGCTCATAAAGTATAAGACCCACAGCTTTTTCCTGAAATTAAAAAGGCCATAAAGCCCTGTTGCTTGAAGTGTGGTCTATGGACAAGCAGCATTGACATCACCTGGGAATTTGTTAGAACTGAAAGCTCTTGGGCCCCAATCCAGACCTACTGAATCAAAGTTTATATTTTAACAAGATCCCTAGGTGATTCATATGCACATGAAAATTCCAGAAGCACAGCTCAAAACCTATCCCTGCCAACAAAGTGATTCAAAATGAAGAATTAAGGAGACCGATAATGAGCACAGGAATCATGGATGTGCACACACATGCACACGCACACACACACACACACACACACACACACACAGTGAAGTTTCAACATGGGTCTGAAATAGGATTACAAAAGAAAAGACAGAAAGGAAAATGCCGCTGCCAATTAGCTGAACATAAAATCTCAAACAATGATAATAACAAAACCCAAGAAGCGGAAGTGAAGAGGAAAAGCGTAAAACATTCATTCTCTCGCACTGGAGATATCAGAAGAAACTATTTCAGCATTGCTATGGGCATTGATAGCTATAAAGTAATTATTAGAATATGGCTTTTGAACATCTTCAATTTAATTGTCAGTTAAAAAAAAAAACCCAGATCATATATATAATTTCCAAATGGCCAGAGGTAAAACTTCAGAGAAAAACATAAAAGAAAAAAAGAAGATTTTAAATAGAAATAGTAATCTGGACACTGACGTTGAACTCCCTCCCCCATACAAACGCATACTGAAATGATCAACAAGGCACGTTAATAAGTGGACATCTCTGTATCATACTTAGAAAGCCAAAGAGGTTAGACACAAGCCAAGAACTTTGAGATACAGTGTAAGCAAGTCTGAATTAAAGGGGGTGTAGAAATATACGACTCCCTGCACACAGAAAGGAAGGCTGCCTTGGAAGGAGGCAAAGAGATCCATAGGAGAACCTTCCTATACCCGGTAAATTAAAGTGGACGCAATTCCCAGCTATTAAGAAGAGCATGGGGTTGGCCAGCATAAGACAAAAATGTGAAGGCACATATGATCCCACTGGTTGCGGGTCCCTGTAAAATCTCAGTGCCTACAGCGGCTCTGGCACTCTAGAAGGGTTACATATGGGATAGGTAATGCCAAAACTACCTCAAATAAAGGAAAGCCACAAAAATCATAGAAAAGAAATTTGTCCAGCAGAAAGGCAAATTTCTTCCCATGAATGCCTTCTACTGTGCTTCCTGATGGTCTCCCAGTATGGAGATGCTGACCCCAGAGCTGCAGTAGACCCAGACAAGTGCTTCCCACCCAGTCAGAGGACACTTCTTCCACGGAGATCCAGAACTGGATTAACAAGGGACTTGACCAAATACTGACTCTAATCCAGACCCCTGGTATTTGGAGTATAGGGACTTGGAGATACACACACACACACACTTTTTTTTAAGGTTTATTTATTTATTTGGAAGAGAGACAGCAGAGGGGAGGGGGAGAATAGAGAGAGAGTCTTAAGCAGACTCCATGCTAAGTGCAAAGCCCAACATGGAGTTTGAACCCACAACCCTGAGATCATGACCTGAGCTGAAACCAAGAGTCAGATGTTTAGCTAACCATGCCACCCAAGCACCCCATGTATATATGTATTTTTAAAAATTAGGTTTTATTGCTTAAATGGAAGCTTCGACCATCAACTATTTGCAGCCAAGTCTTTCCTAATACATGTGTTTTGGGCTATAAACTTGCCTGTAAGGATGGATGAAGTTACATCTTCCAAGTATTGATATAGATGATCCCTCTCTTTCTGACAACGCTTCTTTAGTTTCTACTCTGACACCAGCATAGCATCCCCAATTTCCTTTCATTTTGTGTCATATGTCATAGCTTCTTCCTATGATTTTCAGATGTTCTTAACATTTGTCTCTAGTAAACAGTGTATGATTTTTGTTTTATCCTCTAACAAACTTTATCTTTTAACTGGACTACCTAGTCCATATACATCTAATGTAACAACTGATCTATCTAGTGGTTCACAACTACCATTTTAACGTTTCTTTTCTATTTGTCGCACTCACTCTACTTCCATTTCCTCTCCTAGAGTTTTCTCCTTTGTGAGTTATTTGGAATCAACCAAGTATTTTTATCATTATTCTACTTCTCTCTATGATAGCTGGTTGTTATAGAATTTCTTATTATGCTTTTAACGGTAACCCTAAAAATGACAACACGCATCCCTGACTTGGAAAAATCAAAGGTAAATTAGTTACTTCTATGGTTTTCCAGGTAATTCAAAAACATTAGATCATTTTAACTCCATTCGCTCCCTTCCCAAATTTCATGCCATGGTTTCCCTCTCTTTTAATTTTACATACACTTAAATCCTGCAAATCTTACTATTACTGCTCTAAGTGGTTCAGAGTCACTTACACTTCTGTTCTCAGTTGCTCTTCTTTTCCTCCTGCGTTTCCATCCTCTATATGGGGACATTTTTCCTCTACCTGAAGAAATCCCCTTAGCACTTCTTTGAACACTGTTCAGGTAGCAAAGAGTTCTGAAGTTTTTGTTTGTCTAAAAACATCTTTATTTCACCTTCACATATGAAGGCTATTTTTCCATACAATAGGCAGAAAATTCTATTGTAATAGTTATTTTCATTCAATATATTCAACAGTTCATTTCATTATCTTCTAATGAGAATTTACCATTCAATGTTATTTTTGCTCCTTTGGAGATAATAGATCTTTTCTCTCTAGCTTCTCTTAAGATTTTGCTATAATGTGGTTATGTGTACTCACTCTCTTTGGGGTTTGCAAAGCTTCTTGAATTTGTAGCTTAACATCTCCATAGCAGTAACTTTTAGAAGTTTTGGAAAATTCTGGGCTACTATCTCTTCAAATAGTGCTTCTACTCTATTTCCTATCTCCTTTCCTTTTAGGAGTCCAGTTGCACATGATTTAGACATTTTCATTATTCTATTTCCTGTGTTTTTCCCCTCTATAATTTACCCAGGATAGTTCTACAAACCTCTCCTACTATTTCTAATCTGCTGTGAACATTATCTATTTAGTTCTTAATTTTAGCTATCACAGGCTTCTGTTCTCAAATTTCCATTTGACTCTACTTTATGAATTCCAGTCCTCTGGTAAAATCCTACATTTTGTCATATTTATTACAGGGTTTTTGTTGTTGTTGTTGTTTTCCACATGTAGATCTAATAGCTCCAGGACCTTTTTCTATTGTCTTTTTTTCTTCTTGATCCTGTCTCATGGTAAGACTGGTAATGTTTTATTAAATTATGGGAATGATCTACGAAAATTGGTATAATCTCAAGTTGATGTCATCTTCCTCCAGGGTATTTTAGGGTTTTCTTCTTTTAAAGCTTCCTGGAGGCGGCTGGAATAACAACACATTTTATCACTCAAAGTAGAGTTAAGCTCATTCAAAACTGGGTTTCAGTCTTAATAACATCTAGTCTATTTAGGACTTTTTTTTTTTTTAGATTTTATTTATTTATTTGACAGAGAGAAATCACAAGTAGATGGAGAGGCAGGCAGAGAGAGAGAGAGAAGCAGGCTCTCCGCCGAGCAGAGAGCCCAATGCGGGACTTGATCCCAGGACTCTGAGATCATGACCCAAGCCGAAGGCAGCGGCTCAACCCACTGAGCCACCCAGGCGCCCCTAGGACTTTTTTTTTTAACCTTTCTCCTAGCGTATAGTCCATCAGGAATACCAGTGTATCACTTGAGGTGTCTCCAGGGCTTTGAACCCCAATTTTTATGTTCCAGGACCATGAGAACACCAAAAAATCTGCTTAGCTTCTCAGCCTCTTTGAAACTGCTTCCTCCTTGGCTTCTCTGCCTCTCACTGCTTAAGAATTAGTGAGTGCCTGGATAAAAAGTATAGCTCTGATCAAATCACTTTTCCGCATATTGCTTCCTTCAGTGATCTTAGAATCTCAGGTTCTGAGTCCATGACTATATTTACTTCTCAAATTTCTGGTTCCAGTTGCCCATCAGTGAGCTGTTAATATCTGCAATCATTTTTATTAATCCAAAGCCAAGTGAGACAAACAAGAGCAAAAGAGTGGGTTTTCATAAAACCAAATGAATTCAATTTAAAGACAGGTTTTTAAATCCAAGAGTACACCCTACCTTTAGACATTGAAATGACAAGATTCTGATTCTAATTCTTTTTTGAAAAGTCTGTGATGGTAGACCACAGTCAAGTTGTTTGTTCATATTTATTTGTGTCCTTATTTGGCTAAATAAAAAAGTTGACAGCCTATATTAATTCCAAATATGCCCTTTAAAAAAAACTTTTACTAGCTTTGAGTTTTGAAAGTCTGAGAACCAGATTCTTTGCCCTGGCTCACAAATCTACCTTTTTCTTCAATTTTGGCCCATTCTGCTATCTCCCTTGTCTGGGGTTCTCTTGGCATAAAAGCCTCTTTTCATTTCCTGCTCTAGCACCTTTATGTATGCTGCTCCCACTCTCTGAATTCTTTGTTGCATAACCCTCTCCTATAAGAACTATGAGGGCAGGCTCTGTGTTAAATTCATAATTGTTAAACTTCTTGCATATCTTAAGGCACCAAAACGCCCTGGTGAGAAGGTATTTGCAAGTGACATATCAGATAAAGGGTTATCATCCAGAATACATGAAGAAATTACACAACTCAACACACACACACACACACACACACACACACACACAAAACCCAAATAATCCAATTAAAAATGGGCAGAAGACATGAAGAGACATTTCTCCAAAGATGACCTACAGATGGCCAACAGACACATTAAAGATGCCCAGTATCACTCATCATCATCAGGGAAACGCAAATCAAAACCACAATGAGATATGACATCATACCTGTCAGAATGGCTAAAATTAAAAACAAAACAAAAAAAAACAAGTGTTGGCAAAGGATGTGGACAAAAAAGAACCCTCATGCACTGTTGGCAGGAATGCAAACTGGTACAACCACTGTGGAAAACAGTATGAAGATTCTTTTAAAAACTTAAAATAGAACTACCAAGAGATCCAGTCATTCCATACTGGGTATTAACCCAAAGAAAATGAAAACATTAATTTAAAAAGATGTATGCACCCCTGTGTTTGTTGCAGCATTATTTACAACAGCCAAATTATGGAAGCAGCCCAAGTGCCCACAATAGATAAATGGATAGAGAAGATGTGTTCGCAGAAGAGTATAACTTGGCCATGAAAAAGAATGAAATCTTGCCATTTGCAACAATATGGATGGATCTAGAAAATATAATGCCAAGTGCAGTAAGTCAGAGAAAAACAAATCCATTTAAGAGACAACACAAAGAAAACCAAGAAAGCAAACCAAGAAACAGACTCTTAAGTATAGAGAACAAACTGATGGTCACCAGAAAGGAGGTGAGTGGGGTCATGGGTGGGGGAAAGAAGTGAAGTGGATTGAGAGTGCAGTTATAATGGTGAGGACCGAAGAGTATACAGATCTGCTGAGTCACTTTACTATGCCCCTGAAACTAACCTAATACTGTCCTTTACTGGAAGGTAGATGATAGGTAGATGATAGATAGATAATAGAAGACTGATTGATTTTTAAAAGGATCTGGTGCTGAAGACCTCTCATGGAGGATTGCAAAGAGGAAGGATTTCTGAAGAGTTCTTTGAGAAGTGTGTGCTATGCTCCTACTTTCCACTCTGCCCCACCAAGAACAAAGAAAGTGATGATGGCTTCAATCTGCTAACCCCAGACCAAGGGGATGAAATTTAGGGGTACCCCCTTAAGGAGTTCAACCCATGTCTCCTGCAGTTGGTTAGTGGCTAATTCATACCTCAGCAATTTAAAGACGGGGAAATTGGTCATGATACCTGTGTGTGAAGAGTAAGTCTTACCACACTGATTCCCAGCACTTCAAGAGTCTGCTTAGCAAAGCTCACAGGAGGGTTTCTGGTGAGCCAGAGGTGGGCCACAGGCAAGTCAGGCAGCACAGCGCTATCTTGGGAACCTGCCAAGATGGCCACTGAGGGTTGATGAGACATCAACAAGGGGACCCCCGCAGTGTGCCTACTTGTCCAGGAGCTGAGGGAGCAACAGCATTGCCAAGACAGGACTGTGAACAGCACATCTCAAGGGCACTGCTGGCAAGACATGCCAAGAGACTGGGAGAAAAGAGGAAACTGCCTCAGAGAAATGTATCAGAGGGATCATAGCAGAAGGAGATAGCTTTAAACGTCTGCCAAACCACAGGGCACCGAGACATGCTCTCCGATGTCAAGGCAGACCTCCTCCTCCTGTTGTTCTCATCATGCCCAAATTTCCCTTCCTGAATAGGTGCAGAAAAGACAGAAGAAGCTTAGCAACTTCCCTTCCTTCTCCGAAGTGTTTAATGATCAGCTGGCCCCAGTTAGGAGAGAGAAGATGCACGCTCACCACATTCACACACACACACACACACACATGCACACACACACTAAAATAGATCACTTAGCAAAATTATACTCCAGACAAAATCAAAGTCATTTTTTAATTAGCAAAATAACCAATAAATATGTAAGCATTTGGGTTGTATGACAGAACGATGAAAGTGGTCACTCATAGTCTTCAATATATTCCTCTGGTTCTTTTTAACAAATACAAGTGTATACTATTAAAAAAAAAAAAGACAGCCATTTGTATGTCTTTATTGGAGAAGTGTCTGCCATATCTTCTGCCCATTTTTTGATATGATTGTCTGTTTTGTGTGTGTTGAGTTTGAGGAGTTCATTATAGATCCTGGATATCAACCTTTTGTCTGTACTGTCATTGGCAAATATCTTCTCCCATTCCGTGGGTTGCCTCTTTGTTTTCTTGACTGTTTCTTTTGCTGTGCAGAAGCTTTTGATTTTGATGAAGTCCCAAAAGTTCATCTTCGCTTTTGTTTCCTTTGCCTTTGGAGACATATCTTGAAAGAAGTTGCTGTGGCTGATAGCGAAGAGATTACTGCCTATGTTCTCCTCTAGGATTCTGATGGATTCCTGTCTCACATTGAGGTCTTTTACCCATTTTGAGCTTATCTTTGTGTACGGTGTAAGAGAATGGTCGAGTTTCATTCTTCTACATATGTTCATCATCACTAGCCATCAGGGAGATTCAAATTAAAACTACATTGAGATATCACCTTACACCAGTTAGAATGGCCAAAATTAGCAAGACAGGAAACAACATGTGTTGGAGAGGATGTGGAGAAAGGGGAACCCTCTTACACTGTTGGTGGGAATGCAAGTTGGTGCAGCCTCTTTGGAGAACAGTGTGGAGATTCCTCAAGAAATTAAAAATAGAAATTCCCTATGACCTTGCCACTGCACTCCTGGGTATTTACCCCAAAGATAGAGATGTCGTGAAAAGAAGGGCCATCTGTACCCCAATGTTTATAGCAGCAATGGCCATGGTCGCCAAACTGTGGAAAGAACCAAGATGCCCTTCAACGGATGAATGGATAAGGAAGATGTAGTCCATATACACTATGGAGTATTGTGCCTCCATCAGAAAGGACGAATACCCAACTTTTGTAGCAACATGGACGGGATTGGAGGAGAAATGAGTGAAATAAGTCAAGCAGAGAGAGTCAATTATCATATGGTTTCACTTATTTGTGGAGCATAACAAAAAGCATGGAGGACATGGGGAGTTAGAGAGAAGGGGGTTGGGGTAAATTGGAAGGGGAGGTGAATCATGAGAGACTATGGACTCTGAAAAACAATCTGAGGGGTTTGAAGTGGCGGGGGGTTGGGAGGTCAGGGTACCAGGTGGTGGGTATTATAGAGGGCACGGATTGCATGGAGCACTGGGTGTGGTGAAAAAATAATGATACTGTTATGCTGAAAATAAATAAATGAAAAATAAATAAATAAAGCTGCTACCAAAAAAAAAAAAAAGACAAACACGAATGAACCACATTCCTTTTCCAACTGAATCCCACCACTGATTGCAAATCATTCACACTCCTCAGATCTGGAGGTGATAGAGTAGTGCCAAAGTCCTACCTTCTGGGCACCAGACTCTACGCTGGAAACTTCTCCCCCAAGGGACTGAACAGCAGAGGGAAAAAAATCCTATTCCACACATGAGAAGCCCCTCCCTGACCCTTGCCCATAGGCACCTGGTCCTCCTACTGTAGGCCTCAATGGGATAGAGACATGCCGGTACAGCATCACATCCTGTCATCCTTCCACACAGTGTGACACAGGAGTAACAGGGTCTTCGCTTCCTCCCCAAGGTAATGGTACTGGGGAAGCAGGTACACCACTTTGTGCAAGACTAATCCCTGGGTTCAGTTCTGCAACCATTCGCGTAGAGCCCAGTGCTGGGAGTTAGAGCTCAGCCTGGGGTAATGACACCAACAGCACCTCCAACAGCCTCCCCTGCTGTCCTGCAGTGAACCAAGGGTCCTCCCTTGCAAGGCCACATGACGATCTCCCATCTGACCTGCCATGCACGGTCTCAAGGAAACTGGAAGGTATATGTAGTCACTCTTAAATATCCCATAGAACAGCGACATCAACAAATCCCGACATGAGCTAAACAAAATGTGTTCTCCCTGCATTTCTGATCTACACCTTGACACCATCCAGGGCAAATCAACTTACCCTTTTGCTTTTCAATATCCCATATCTGAAGACACCTGCCATGATCCTGGTGCCTTCCTTTGGTCCAGAACCGGGACACCAGGTTCCATCAACCTGGGGCTCTGTCTTACCTGACAGCTGAGGTGAATCCTTTGCTGGGATTTAAATGGTCCTACAAAGGATTACCTTAAATTGTCCCAAAAACAATGATGAGTGTGAGCTCATCATAACAAACTAATGGATTTTTTTGAAGGAGCCAATCTTACGTTTTAACACGTTATGTAATATAAGCATACCTAAGGTGTGAAAACAGAATGTACATTGCCTTCTTAATTGATCGGTTGCTCAGAGAAAGTGAAAAAACTGAGATGACTTAGGGCTAGAATTCAGAAGACTTGAGCCATTATCCCTAGTCTGGACAATCTGGGGCGAGTGACTTAACATGCCTGCCTTCCCTCCCGCAAAGCTTAAAGTGTCGAGTGCCCCAGGCTCCTTTGAGCTGGGAGTCTCAGGTGGATGGACTATGGCCTCTCTCATGAAAATGGGGCCAGTGCTATTTAATATGGTACCATGAGGATGACTGATGTTTATATACAGCAGATGTCATATTACCGCCCTACCGCTTCCTTCTGAAGCCAAGAAGCAAGCTGTTCCCCAGCCCCAACCTTCAAAGGCACTGACATCCGCAGAGAAGAGCCATAAGACCACCACTCACCTCCCAGTCAAGCACCTCCGCAGAGAGTATGAAGCCCCTCCCCCGCAGGTCCTAGAGCAGTCACTCCAGCTGCCCCAAGCATCCCAGTTGCTGTCCTTCTCTTCATCAGAATGCATGTTTCTTGAGGTCTAGAATGTGAAAAAACACAGTAAGTTAAGACACATATGCTAGAATCATCCTAACATTTTTCCAGTTTTTTCTAGTCTTATTCTAAGTTGTTCACAGAGAGAAAGTTGCCTAAAAGTGCTTTGCTTTGGAATGGCTACATTAAACACACACATGTGCGCGCGCACACACACACACACACACACACACACTCACACACACACACACACACGACAGTTGTATATGGAAACTAGTGACACATGAGTACCCTTCCTATGAAGGTTTTGTCCAGGCAGCTTCTAAGCTCAGTTGTAACTCTGAAATTTTATCATTCTAAAATTTAAATAGACAAAGTTATGTTTTATAACCAACACAGCAGGGTCCCCAACTTGTACCTAAGACTTCTCGCCACTGAAATCCTGCCTTGCCCTTCTGTTAGGCAGATAGGCGCTCGCTCCAAGGAAATTATTTTGCATGAGGATTTGTGAAATCTCCTGAAATGGGCCCCATCCCAAGAAAACAATGTAACTAAAGCCTTGGGAATCCAAGAAAATAGAGAAGCGTCCACTAATTAAACCAAATAACTAATTTGGTTTAATTAGTGTTCTGAAATGGCCACCATTGACTTATGTTGGGATACTCTAGAGAAAAGAGGAGGACATGTATAAGTTAAAAATACATAGACAGGGCGCCTGAGTGGCTCAGTGGGTTAAAGCCTCTACCTTCGGCTCAGGTCATGATCTCAGAGTCCTGGGATCAAGCCCCTCATCGGGCTCTCTGCTTAGTGAGGAGCCTGCTTCCCCTCCCTCTCTGCCTAACTCTCTGCCCACTTGTGATCCCTGTCTGTCAAATAAATAAAATCTTTAAAAATAAATAAATAAATAAAAATAAAAATATATAGACATATGTAGGTGTAGATATGAGAAGAAATGATGTGTCTTACTTACATAAAGTTACGAAACTTCACAAAGGGGCCTAGAGTAGGCTCCATTGAATAAATGGAGAAACGTACATAGTCCTAAGTGGGTAGACCTGAAACTATAAAATGTTACTTCTCTCCAAACTAATCTATAAATTTATAACAACTCCAAGATCCCCAAAGGAATTTTTACTGAACCGGACAAAATGATTCCGAAGTTCATCTGGTGGAGTAAGTCTACAGGAGCCAATAAAAAACTGGAAAAGAAGGGAAATTGCCTCAATTAAGAGTAGAGAGTTGGCATTGTGATAAGTACTGAAAATCTATTAAATTTTTTTTAAAAAGAAGAGTCCAGAAACAGACCCAAGTATAAGGAGGTAAGATGGAACCACAAGTCAGAGTGATGAATGTTTATAAAAACAAAACAAAAACCAGGATGGCTGGGTGGCTCAGCTAGCTAAGCATTCGACTCCGGGTTTTGGCTTAGGTCATGATCTCACAGTCATGAGATGAAGCCCAAGGTCATCGAGCTCTATGTCCAGTGTGGAGTCTGCTTGTGATTCTCCCTCTGCCCCTTCCCACTGAAATAAATTAATTAAAAAAAAAAAGAGGGCTTTTTCAGAAAATACACCAAAATGATTTCCAGATACACTGGAAATTTTTATTAAAAGCACTGAGACTCTAAAATAGTAGAAAAATTATAGATAAACAGTCTATAGACTTGACCGAGGCAAGACTGTCCTAGACAGGTCAACAAAGTAAGCAATGAACTTTGGAACACACACACATACAAAAAAAATAAAATTTAAAAAAAATATTTTTTAAGCCAAGAACTTTTCTAAAAATTGTGAGCAATAAAACACTTATTTCTATACGGGGGGGAGGGGGGTAGAAGCTATAAAGGAAAAGACTAGATTTCCATTAAATTTCCACTTTATTTACATTAAAACAAAAATGCCCAAGGCATTTGCAATCTCTTCATCCTTTGGATAAAGGTGCAGGTATGTGAGTGTATACGCAAAAGCATACCGCAAGGACAAGCATAGGGGTTGGAAGGGTCAAGCTGCCTCTGAGAACAGAGGATGTGGGACTCGGAGCAGACACTGTCCACAACAAAGGGATACCAGCTGAATGTCATATAGCCCCTTCACCCTCATAAAAGATCTGAAGCTGATACGACGAAGCATTCTATCTGATGAACCCATGGGGTGCTGTAATGGGTGTTAGTTTTATCTGAACTTGCATTTTTTGGGCATCTTTCTCAAAAACAATTTTTTTTTTTGAAGAAGGAGGTAAAAGGCAATCCTTAGAACACAGGGGAAGACTGCATCATTTTCATATAGGTAACTGTGTAAGTACATGGAGAAAGGAGTGAGTTAACTTAAAACGTTCGCCATGGCGACTTCCAGGTTCGAAGACTCTGAGTGATTTTATCTTCTTTTGTTTTTGTTTCTCTGCATTTTTTCAAACAATTTTTTTCTTTAAAGCAAATGCTGTCATACTTGAATTTAACATTTGTAAGCAAGCAAAGACAGACCACATTGATGCAGAGAAAAGTTCAAGTCAGAGAGAATTTAACAGGGAAGCTGTAAGTCAGAGAACAGGAACGTTTATGAAGGAAACCCTAATACTAATAAAACCACAGTGAACAGCTGAACTAGATATTACATGGGCTTCCTTAAGCCCTTAGGCCATGTTATCTCATCTAACCCCCCAAAAATTATTTTTTAAATTAAGAGGGGGATCTGTAGAAAGGGCTTTCAAAAGTGAAATGGAATAATGAACCAAGGAGGGATTTTTCCAATCATTTCCACCCCAGAC
This sequence comes from Mustela nigripes, assembly GCF_022355385.1. Taxonomy (NCBI): domain Eukaryota; kingdom Metazoa; phylum Chordata; class Mammalia; order Carnivora; family Mustelidae; genus Mustela; species Mustela nigripes. The sequence goes on from NC_081569.1 coordinate 3,172,020, forward strand.
TCACGGGTCAGTGGGTTTCATGGCTTCTTGCCAAGCTACCTATTCATAACCCCGGGCACGGTCCTGCTCGAGGCAACACTTCGGGAATAGTCCAATGAAAAGAATGGAAAGGGTAAATATCTGGGAACTGATCAAATCTGTCATCAGGAACACGAGCTAATTAAACCCGTATTATTTACTGTTCTAATTAGATCACCGTTCAGTTCCATTTTCTACACTAAATGTCACCAAGTGGAACTGCATCCTGTGTATAACATAATGTAAAATAAAGTTCTAATTCATAAAACACACACACACATACATAAATAGCACTTTAATACATTCATCTGGACTTCTGGGCTGGTAAGTCCAAATAATTTAGGTAAACGTTTAAAATATACACAGCTGAAATTGATTTTTCATTTTGTCACCCGATCTACCGATAGGTTGAATGTGAAAAGTTGAAAAACATCATCATATATATTTTTAAATGAAAGTTGAGAGTTCCTTGCAATATTGCTTTAATTTGTTTTTATTCCCACTATCCCATCTGTTCGGTTTATAGTTAGAGTCGGATTTCTTTCCATAACTTCTCCACCTTTACTTACCAAAATAAAAAAAAAAAAAAAAAAGAAAAGAAAAGAAAAAAGAATCTTGATCTTAAAATAACTAAAATAATCATGTTGTAAATGTAGGCATTTGGTCTCTCTAGTTAGGTCAGTGAGATATTCGCCTCCCCTCCCCAAGAAAACAGAAAAAAACCGCATCTCAAGAGGGGTCCTCAAGTTCTTCTCCTGCCCTTGGCTGGGAAGATGATGGTGGGATTTTGCAGTCTTCAGCCGGTCTCCCCAGGCTCCTTCTCACGGATGCTTCTTCACCCAAAGAGCAGCAGTCTTATTCCCGACATGCACCCAGTTCTGGCCTCTCCCTCCGATGCCAGCAGCACGCGGCGAGCGCAGACAGTCAGAGAAAAGCTTCTTGGTGGCAGAAGAAAGCACCACTGGGGCGTTTCTGCACACGTATGTTCGTGTATTCCTCCTGATGGTGACACAGCAGCTCCTTCCTGGACCGGACCTCCTCCCAGGGCAGGGGACCGCCGGTCTCCATCAGCTTCTGCTTGAGAACCCTGCCAGAGCTTTCCCTTCAACTGTCCTAGCTTTTCCACAAATATTTACTCTGCACACACTTAAGTGTGCGCGTGTTTCATCTTAAAATGTCCTGTCCAGGATACAACACGGACCATGCACTGACCAACCCTCCAGGTTTCTTCCAATAAAATCTGAGTTTCTGAGTTTCCTCTTTCCTTCCTTCCTTCTCTCCCTCCCTTCCTTTTCAGACACACCATTTCTTGGATCCCATCACAGAGGCCGTATCGCGAAATGCTCAAAAGCTAAGCGGATACCCTGGATACATTTCTTAACCTTTCTAAAACTCACCTATAAAATGGAAATGACAACCCTCGCTGCAGGAGGATTGAACTAAAACAGCACACATGTAACAAATCACACCTCATCTCATAAATGTTATAAGCAAATGTCTCAATAAGGTCGAAATAGCGTCTTTTTCAAAGCAGGGACAGCAGAACCTGCTCGCTCCCACCTTCGCTTCTGCAGGACTTAACAGGAATCACTGCCGGATGTCCTCTTGTTGGCGTTGGCCCAGAGCGCTGTCTTATCAAAATGCATTTGAACCTGACCTGTCACCCACCTATGAGCCACTCTGCTCAGCTCTGCAACTTCCCTGGTCCGCCCAGGTCCCTGGTAAACATGCTGGACATAGCTCCCTAATTTTATGAAATTCCATTAATGCCTATTTCTGCCTTTTTTTTTTTTTTTTAAGTAGTAAGCAGACTGTAATGCCAAATCAGCAGCCAACTAATCAGACTTAGAATCTGGGGACACAGTTTAGAGTTACAATAAAAATAAGGAATAACACCCATCACCATCGTCCAGTGTTAGGGGCAGAAGAAGCTAGGGGAGGGAAGAAAGCAGCCATCCAGCAGCCCCGGTCCGGCCGGTGGGGCTATGTTCTTGAGCTGTGGGGTGGCAGGCAGCCTCCCAAGACAGGGCTAGTAGGCAGCCCCACTTCGGCCGGCCCCAGCCCTGAACTCCAGGGACCATGAAAGCTGGTGAATGGGTGTCAGCCTGATGGCTGGCCTGAAGGTAACTCTGAAGAGTCAACTTCTAGGCTTCGCAGCTGGGTACCACCGTTCCCGGTTGCCTCCTCACGGGCATCTCCATACGCTATCTTAACTAATTACGTGAATGCCATGTTATCAGTCCATTATACGTTACACATCAGAAATCCAGCAAACCCAGCCGCTGACCTATCGTCACAGGCAGCGGGCAATTTCCATCTTGGAAGGAACGCACCTGCTGCTGGGTTTCGCCTGACCACAACCTTCTCCGGGTATCTCACTGGGACTTCTTTTTCCCCTGTCTGTGTGGCAAGCAGAGCTACGCTTCTGTTTTTCAGAAGCATTTGGCTCTATCCAGGTGATGACACGAGGGGTACCCGTCCTTTGACGGATGCCCACGACCCAGACACACGTGTGAATTTCCCATACAGGAACAAAGACCAAGGGCTTCTGAAGTTCAAGAATCAGTGCTCGTGGAGGAGTGGCCTGGACGAGCCACCGGACAGCCAGTGACAGGTGCTGGAGGAGTGTGATGACAAAGAAGCAGCCTTCAGCCCTTGACCGTGACAGACACAGGGCCCCAGAGCAAGAAGCAGCTGACACAGAGGCACCTGCTACCTGGTTAAGAGAGCCTCCTCAGGGATGTGTGCTTTCCAAGGATGTGCCAGTTCTGCCGAAGGTGCCAGCGGACCCTCACCATCCCCAAGAGTCTCTCTCCCTCCGTGTGATCGCCGGTGGGGTCTCAGGCTTGGTTCATCGCTATTTTGTAACCATGTTAGAATCAGATGCTTTCCTAGTCTCTTCCCTTTGATTATCTATGGTTCCCACTTTTATACAACGAACATGTACCATTTATGCAATAAAACACCTAATAAAAGTTCTTTTTTTTTCAAGGGGGGAAAAATCCACTAGAAGAAAACCCATGGAAACACATTCAGAGAAGCAAAATGCACATCATGCTGTTTGTTTAAAACTATCAGGCTTGGGGCGGCTGGGTGGCTCAGTGGCTTAAAGCCTCTGCCTTCGGCTCAGGTCATGATCTCAGAGTCCTGGGATTGAGCCCCGCATCGGGCTCTCTGCTCAGAGGGAGCCTGCTTCCTCCTCCTCTCTCTGCCTGCTTCTCTGCCTACTTGTGATCTCTGCCTGTCAAATAAATAAATAAAAGCTTTAAAAAAAAACAAAACTATCAGGCTTAAAGATCTCTTAGGAAATCATATTTTCCTAAATGAAGCTCTAGCTGGGGAATATTTTTGGATGAAAAATTCAAAAAAGATATTGTTTACTCATTATATAACAGGACTGGAAAAAGCCAAGACTATTGTAGGAGTAACTGTGTTCATGATCTCATAAAGACTCAAGGACTCCTTGCCTTTCATGGATCCCCATGCATAAATCAAATCATAAAATATTTTCCTGACAAGTTCTTAAATCTGTGACTTATAATAAAGAGTACAGTTCTACCAGTCTTGCAAAAATGTTAATAATTAAACACAGATTTCACATATAAGGTCACTTATTGGAAATGCTATATTAATAGCTCCATATTAAAATCAACCCAAAATAAAATAAGTTCCACTGGGATATTACTTCCCAGACATCAAATAAATGTTCATTCCAATGTTACCACAGAGGTTATTTAAGGAGATCACAAACGACCCAGATTTTGTTAACAGTAAATACATTCTTTCAGGTTAATACGACCTTACAGCCTTTAACAACAACAAAAAATGTTTAAATGTATACACTGGATAAATGACATAAAAATGTCACTCAAACTGTCACACAGACTCGACAAGTTAATTCAACTGGAACATATTAAACACAGAACTAAAGATGTGCGTGAGGCACTAATGAGAGATGCTCTTTACCCCTGGATCTTTCTTCTCCCTTTCCAGTTCCTTTGATCCTCTACTGAAAAGTGCATACAGTTGTCCCTTTATCATGGGGATACATCCCAAGACCCCCCGTGGATGCCTCATACCACAGATAGTACCGAACACTATGTATATACATGATTTTTCCTATACATACATACCTATGATAAAGTTTAATTTATAAACTCAGCACAGGGCGCCTGGGTAGCTCAGTTGGTTAAGCAACTGCCTTCGGCTCAGGTCATGATCCTGGAGTTGTGGGATGGAGTCCCGCCTCAGGCTCCCTGCTCAGCAGGGGGTCTGCTTCTCCCTCTGACCATCCCCCTCTCATGTTCACTCACTGGTTCTCATTCTCTCTCTCTCTCTCCAAATAAAATCTTTAAAATAAATAAATAAATAAAAATAAAACAGGCACAATAAGAGATGAACCACAGGCACCTGGGTGGCTCAGTTGGTTAAGGATCCAACTTTTGATTTCAGCTCAGGTCCTGATCTCACGGTTGTGAGATCGAGCCCCCCCCCGCCCCCCCGTCGGGCTCCCTGCTCAGCGGGGAGTCCGCTTGCGATTCTCTCGCTCCCTCTCCCTCTACCTCTTTCCCTGCTTGCGTGCTTCCTCTTTCTAAAATAAATAAATAAAATCTTTTAGAAAAGAGAGATGAACAATAACTCGTAATAAAATGGAATGATTGTCACAATATACATAATAAAAGTGAAATGAATGCAGTTTCCCTCAAAATATCTTGCTGCTCTCACTCCTGCTTCCTCTTGTGAGAACGTGTGATGACACAATGCCTGCACGAGGGGATGGAGCCAGGGGGAGGACGTGGGCATGTGACACAGCGGCGGGCCACTGGTGACCTTCTGACATTGGAGCCGAAGGAGGACCGTCTCCCTCAGGGCTGTGGTTGACCCTCAGTAACTGACACCATGATAAGGAGGACGCCTGGCTGTCCATAGCTTATGACCCTGATCACCAATGGCCTCCAGGGTTTGGCTGACCCTCTCCAACAATTTGGTCCCAATTATTTCACCACCTTCTTAAAACCCCTCACAGATCCCTCGGGACACACGTCTAACACCTCCAGGCTCCTGTGACTTGCTCTGTCTCATTCTCCAGCTTGGGCTTACACCACATTCCACACCCAAGCACATCATGGTTCAGACGGTTCCCCAGACACAAACACATTGGCCAAGTCCTGCTTCCCATGGCAACCCCAGAGCGAGTGAAGACCTTCTTCCTGGGAAGCTCTCTCTGCAGGAGACCAGAAGGGGAGAGCCAGCCAGGCCCAGCTTCCCTGAGCCCCGGGTAGGTACAGTCCCAGAGAGCCCCTGAGGAAGCTTCTTCTTTGCCGGATCCTTCCAGCGAGCCGCAACACCGGGAAGGCCGCCCCAGTGCCGTGACTCCTCACCTCAACCGGTGCCCTCCCTGAGTTAGCCAGATGGACCGACCATCCACACCCTTGGCGCAAACTCCTAATTTGGAGGTTGGTTGGACCTCTTGTTCTTGTAAAAGAAAATTCTCCTGCAAATGTTACCAAGGCCTCCCAAATCACGGTGACTAAGGTTTTTTCCAGGTCCAGATGAAGGAACACCAACGAACCATTTCCAGACTTCTGAGAGTGAGGCTGACCTTCTATATACAGCGATCCGGTCCACTGGGTTAGGGAGGAGACCTAGGGCCCAGCACAACACAGAGGGCAGATTCAGAGAGGGACAATTTGAAGAGAATTCTAAAAACCCACGATTTGCTGAGGTGTGGTCAGGGTGCAGGGAAAGCCCAGGGCTGACACGGCCCTTCGGAATGGCACCAGGCAGGCTCTGTGCATGCGATGACTCACATTATCTGCCTGGGTCTCCCGTGCGAGATGGGACAAGACGCTGTGTGTAAAGGTTTCCTGAGAGGCACTAAAGCCATGACTAAGAATTACAGCTCATATCAACCCTACAGTGAGAGCCAAGGAAGCAACTACACTTCCCTCGCCCCCGTCTCCAGTGCCCCACAGTGCTCGTGGGAGCCACGGGACACGGGAGGGCACTGATGCAGGGCACTGATGCAGGCTGCGCAGGTCCGCCTCCTGGGTGCGGGCAGCACAGGGTGGCAGGGCTCGGGGAGAAGATCTGGAAGTCGGGGGAAGCATTCCAGCACGGTAACTTACTGACTCACTGGAATATTTATCTTTAAGGAGAGGAGAGACTTGGGCAAATCATTACTTTGGGAAAATTACCCTCGCTGGGATGTGGGGAAGGAATGCAGGGACAGAGCCCACAGGGCACGCAAGAGATGAGAACCCAGGGCTGGAGACCACCAGGGTCTGCAAGAGGAGGTCACAGACGGGAAGGTTTGTGTCGCTGTTTGTTTACTTCTGTACCAAGATACAACTGATACAGAACATACCCGTTTCAGGTGTGTAACGTGATGACTCAACAGTTGTCTATGCCACAGTGATCAGCACGACGAGCCTGGTTCATATCTGTCACCATACATCGTTATGAAACTGGTTTTGTCTTAGGATGAGAACTTTTCAGATGGACTTTCTTAGACATGCAGTTTCCAGGAGCTAGATCCAACAGGACCCGTCAGCTGCCCAGATCGCACGGAGGATGGGTGACTCTAGGGCTTCCGTACTAAGTGGCCTGTGGTGCACCTGGGAATCTCACTCAGGCCTCAACCACCTGCAAACCCCACCCTTGAGGCGGGACTCCTAGTGCCCTGGGTCATGGACGTAAGCAGCACCTGGACACCCGCTAAGATAAAGGGAGAGACCCCACGAACCCAGGAGGAGCCCGGCCTGCGAATCTGATTTTTTTAACGATAATTGCATATCTTACCCCCAAAAAGTACATCTTGGCTAACGTTTAAAAATGTGGAGATTGTACCTAACAAGCTACATTTCTGACTTTTCAAGAAGAGAGGCTATCAATACAGGACCCACATCCCAGCATGGCGATAATGCAAATGAAGGATGGCCACATGAGTTTTTTTACGTATAATTAACATTCAGTGTGACCCTAGTTTTAGGGGTCGAATTTAGTGATTCGGCACTTCCATACAACACCCAGTTCTCATCACAACAAGTGTCTCCTTAGTCCCCATCACCTGTTTCCCCATCTACCTCCCCACCACCCCCTCTAGTAACGAAACCAGCAGTTGGTTCCCTATAGTGAAGAGTCTATTCCTTGGTCTATCTCTTTCTCTCGCTTTTCCTCTTTGCTCCTCTGTTTTGTTTGTTAAAGTACACATATGAGTAGGATCAGATGGTATTTGTCTTTCTCGGACTGAGTTATTTTTCTCAGCGTAATACTCTCTAGCTCCACTCGCGTGACTGCAAATGGCAAGATTTCATTCTTTTTAATAGCTAAGTGATATTCCATTGTCAAATATACGCCACGTCCTCTCTACCCATTCATCTATGTTTACTGCAGCATGTTTACAACAGCCAAGATACAGCTGCGCGATTTTTTAAAGAGATTTTATATACTTATTTGACAGAGACACAGCAAGAGAGGGAACACAAGCAGGGGGAGTGGGAGAGGGAGAAGCAGGTTTCTGCAGAGCAGGGAGCCCGATGCGGGGCTGGATCCCAGGACCCTGGGATCATGACCTGAGCCAAAGGCAGATGCTTAACGAATGAGCCACCCTGGTCCCCTAGCTGCACGATTTTTAAGGGGCACATGCCCTCCAATTTGCACAGATCTCATCCAGCGACTATGCGGATTCACACTATTTGCCTGGTCCCTGGGGGCTGAGCTGGGGGTTTGTGGGTAATGAATGACTGTCAGCTTGAAGCTAATCAATAGGCATGTGCATCTCTAACTCATGTCAGATTCTTTACAATCTTGCCACAGAACAACATCATGTTCTAGCAATAAGAAACATAGACACGAATAACTTTAAAATAAACAACAAAGGGCACTTTGCCACCTTCACTGAACAATGAGTCAGCAATGTGCACACAGAAACAGAATATAAGAAGTTATTCCATGATGTTTATTGTCTAATCTCTACTCTCTTTGCACCCAGGGGCTTTCTCTCTGAGGTATTTCAAATATAAAAGGTTAGTATATTTTAAAATCTCAAATAAAAATTCCCAGGGTGTACACAAATCATAATTTGGAACATACCTATGCTGGCACTAACACATGGGACACCATGGACCCCGGGAAGCCCAGGAATCACCCAGGGCACTTCTCCATAACAACTCCTACACAATCCAATGTTATGGATGAGAACATCTAGGTAATGTTTCTCTCCAGAAGTGCAACTTTCATAGCTACTAAACAAATTAGAAAAGAACCATAACCAGGGGTGCCTGGGTGGCTCAGTGGGTTAAGCCTCTGCCTTAGGCTCAGGTCATGATCTCAGGGTCCTGGGATCGAGCTCCACATCGGGCTCACTGCTCAGCGGGGAGCCTGCTCCCTGCCCCCCCCCCCACCCTCTGCCTCCTGCTTCTCTTCTTCCTTGTGATCCCTCTCTTTCAAATAAAAAAAATCTAAAAAAAAAAAAAAAAAAAAAAAGAACTGTAACTAGTTCTCTCCAACTATAGCATGATACATAAATAAAAATGCCCAAATACAATGAGGTTCTTGCTTTAACTTTTGGTTAAAAAAGAAATTCCTAAGTATAAAGGTACTTCACATGAAGAAAAATTTAATAGGATATCATCCACAATACTTGGGTAAGTCATCATGAAGTGTGTCCAACACAATATCAGGTAAGACTAACTAGCAAGGAAAACTAAATGCTGCCAATTAAAATCTGTTGGAGGGCGCCTGGGTGGCTCAGTGGGTTAAGCCGCTGCCTTCGGCTCAGGCCATGATCTCAGGGTCCTGGGATCGAGTCCTGCATTGGGCTCTCTGCTCAGCAGGGAGCCTGCTTCCTCCTCTCTCTCTGCCTGCCTCTCTGTCTACTTGTGATTTCTGTCAAATAAATAAATAAAAATCTTTAAAAAAAAATAAAAATAAATTTAAAAAATAAAATAAAATAAAAATTAAAAAAAAATAAAGTCTGTTGGACAGTTACAGAGCAGTAGGTAATGGATCAACATCCCACTGAGGACAACAAGGAAAGAAAAATCATCCTCTGTGAATGGAATAAAGACATTTTTATACAAATAGAAATATATAAAAATAGAGTGAACTCAACATCAGAAGAGCAGTCTTAAAGGAAATGGTAAAAGGTGGGATTTTTTTAAAGACTTTTAATTTATTCATTTAAAAGAGAGAGCATGAGAGACAGAGAACTCAAGAAGGAGGGAGGAGCAGAAGGAGAGAAGTAGGTTTCTAGCTAAGCAGGGCGCCTGATGCAGGGCTCCACCCCGGGCCCCGGGATCATGACCTGAGCTGAAGAAATGCGGAATCAAAACAGGAACGGCAAATATGAATGAACCTAAATGAAGAGCAACAACATAAAACTGCAATTATAATGGCACATGGGGTTTAAATTACGTGCATGTAATTAAGCTACGTGACAACGGCGTTGTATGAGTCAGAGAGTGGTGGGTAACATGTGATATCCTGAGATCCTCGCATCATCCAGGAAGAAGATTAAAGGACAAATTTACAGCTGATTTTCCTAAGTCGAGGATCCATGTTTTGATCTCTAGGGTCACCACTAACAGAAGAGAAGAGAGTTTTAATTCCCAAATTAATAAATGAGAAAACATACATTAAGGACACATATTCATCCAATCCAAAAGAAAGCAAAACAGAGAGTAAAGAGAACATAGATGAGATGAATACATTTAAAACTGCATAGTAAAATGAAAGATTTAAATGCAAATAGACCAATAATTGCAATAACTCCAAGTAGAATAAATGGGCCATGAAAAGACAAAGATTACCAGGGGGGTGAAACTTGACAATTCAGTTATGTTCTGTTTAAAAGAGACATTTCTGAGCACCTGGGTGGCTCAGTGGGTTAAGCCTCTGCCTCAGCTCAGGTCATGATCTCCGGGTCCTGGGAGTCCGAGTCCCGCATCGGGCTCTCTGCTCGGCAGGGAGACTGCTTCTCCCCCACCCCTGCCTGCCTCTCTGCTTACTTGTGATCTCTGTCAAATAAATAAATAAATAACCTCTTTAAAAAAAATAAATAAAAGAGATATTCCTTATTTATTTTTTTTAAGAGTGGGGTGTAGAGGGAGAGGGAGAAAGAGAATCTGAAGCTGATCTCACAACCGTGAGACAGTGCCTTGAGCCAAAATCAAGAGTCAGAACCTTAACTGACGGAGCCACCCTAGGGCCCCTAAAAGAGACATTCTTTAAATATAATGATCACAAAGACTGAAAATAAAAGATTAAAAAAAAAAGAGAGAGAGAGAGAGAGACACACAAGACTACTAAGCAAAATAAATTTAGTATAATTATACAAATCAGATAGGACTGATCTTAAGAAGAAGAGACAAACTGAGATGCATTACAATGTTTGAAGTTTGAATTCTCCAGAATGGAACAAAAGTTCTCAAAGTACCTAATAACATAACCTCAAAATATATAGAGCAAAAACTCACAGAACTATAAAGGGAAATGGAAAAATCCACAGTCATGGGGGCAGATTCTTACAGAACCCCCTTACTAATTTATCCAACAGACAACAGATCAGTAAAGGCACAGGGCACTGAAACAACTCAATTACAAATGGAATGAATATCCCTGTATAGAAAACTATAACCAACGATTCCAAGAACACGCGTTGTTTATAAAATGCTTACAAAAACTGATTGTAAGCTGAGCTATGCAGCAAATCTCAAGAATTCAAAGGATTGATATCATATAAGCACTCTCTCTGCCCACAAATCAAATAAAATAAACACCAATAAAAAGAACACTAAAAAAAAATCCCCATTTGGAAATTGAGAGATTCTTTTGTTTTTTCCCCATTTTTCAAAGTCAAGTATAATTAACGTACAGTGTTAGTGTCAGGTGTACAATACAATGACTCACAATCCTATATGGTTACTCAGTGTTCTTCAAGACCCATGCCCCGTGTAAATCCCCATCACCTATTTCACCCGTCCCCCACCCACCTCTCATCTGGTGACCATCAGTTTGTTTTCTGTATTTAAGAGACGGGTTTTTTCCTGTCTCTTTTTTCTTTCTTTGCTCATTTGTTTTGTTTCTTTCTTTTTTTTTTAATTAGATTTTTAAAAAATTTTTTATAAACATATAATGTATTTTTATCCCCAGGGGTACAGGTCTATGAATCGCCAGGTTTACACACTTCACAGCACTCACCATAGCACATACCCTCCTCAATGTCCATAACCCCAAACCCCCTCCCCCCAGCAACCCTCAGTTTGTTTTGTGAGATTAAGAGTCACTTATGGTTTGTCTCCCTCCCAATCCCATCTTGTTTCATTCATTCTTCTCCTACCCCCTTTACCCCCTATGTTGCATCTCCACTTCCTCATATCAGGGGGATCATATGATGGTTGTCTTTCTCCGACTGACTTATTTCGCTAAGCACGATACCATCTAGTTCCATCCACGTCATCGCAAATGGCAAGATTTCATTTCTTTTGATGGCTGCATAGTATTCCATTGTGTATATATACCACATCTTCTTGATCCATTCATCTGTTGATGGACATCTACATTCTTTCCATAATTTGGCTATTGTAGACATTGCTGCTATAAACATTTGGGTGCACGTGCCCCTTTGGATCACTACATTTGCATCTTTAGGGTAAATACCCAATAGTGCAATTGCTGGGTCGTAGGGTGGTTCTATTTTCAACATTTTGAGGAACCTCCAAGCTGTTTTCCAGAATGGTTGCACCAGTTTGCATTCCCACCAACAGTGGAGGAGGGTTCCCCTTTCTCCACATCCTCGCCAGGATCTGTCATTTCCTGATTTGTTAATTTTAGCCATTCTGACTGGTGTGAAGTGATATCTCATTGTGGTTTTGATTTGTATTTCCCTGATACCGAGTGATGTGGAGCACTTTCTCATGTGTCTGTTGGCCATCTGGATGTCTTCTTTGCAGAAATGTCTGTTCATGTCTTCTGCCTATTTCTTGATTGGATTATTTGTTCTTTGGATGTTGAGTTTGTTAAGTTCTTTTATAGATTTTAGACACTAGCCCTTTATCTGATACGTCGTTTGCAAATATCTTCTCCCATTCTGTCAGTTGTCTTTTGGTTTTGTTAACTGTTTCCTTTGCTGTGCAAAAGCTTTTGATCTTGATGAAATCCCAATAGTTCATTTTTGCCCTTGCTTCCCTTGCCTTTGGCGATGTTCCTAGGAAGATGTTGCTGCAGCTGAGGTCGAAGAGGTTACTGCCCATGTTCTCCTCAAGGATTTTGATGGATTCCTTTCTCACATTGAGGTCCTTTATCCATTTTGAGTCTATTTTCATGTGTGGTGTAAGGAAATGGTCCAATTTCATTTTTCTGCATGTGGCTGTCCAATTTTCCCAACACCATTTATTGAAGAGACTGTCTTTTTTCCATTGGACATTCTTTCCTGCTTTGTCAAAGATCAGTTGACCATAGAGTTGAGAGTCTATTTCTGGGCTCTCTATTCTGTTCCACTGATCTATTTGTCTGTTTTTGTGCCAATACCATCCTGGGTCCTAAATCAGGTCTCAACCGGTATCAAAAGATTGGGATCATTCCCTGCATATTTTCAGACCACAATGCGCTGAAGCTAGAACTCAATCACAAGAGGAAATTTGGAAAGAGCCCAAATACATGGAGACTAAACAACATCCTTCTAAAGAATGAATGGGTCAACCAGGAAATTAAAGAAGAATTGAAAAAATTCATGGAAACAAATGATAATGAAAACACAACGGTTCAAAATCGGTGGGACATAGCAAAGGCAGTCCTGAGAGGAAAATATATAGCGGTACAAGCCTTTCTCAAGAAACAAGAAAGGTCTCAGGTACACAACCTAACCCTACACCTAAAGGAGCTGGATAAAGAACAATAAAGAAAGCCTAAACCCAGGAGGAGAAGAAAAATAATAAAGATTAGAGCAGAAATCAATGAAATAGAAACCCAAAAAAAACAATAGAACAAATCAATGAACTAGGAGCTGGTTTTTTGAAAGAATTAATAAGATTGATAAACCCCTGGCCAGACTTATCAAAAAGAAAAGAGAAAGGACCCAAATAAACAAAATCATGAATGAAAGAAGAGAGATCACAACTAACACCAAAAAAATACAAACAATTATAAGAACATACTATGAGCAATTCTACGAAAACAAATTTGACAATCTGAAAGAAATGGATGCATTTCTAGAGACATATAAACTACCACAACTGAACCAGGAAGAAATAGAAAACCTGAACAGACCCATAACCAGTAAGGAGATTGAAACAGTCATCAAAAATCTCCAAACAAACAAAAGCCCAGGGCCAGACGGCTTCCCAGGGGAATTCTACCAAACATTTAAAGAAGAACTAATTCCTATTCTCCTGAAATTGTTCCCAAAAATAGAAATGGAAGGAAAACTTCCAAACTCATTTTATGAGGCCAGCATCACCTTGATCCCAAAACCAGACAAGGATCCCATTTGTTTTGTTTCTTAAATTCCACATATGAATGAACTCACATGGTATTTGCCTCGCTCTGACTTATTTCACTTAATATTATCCCCTCTAGCTCCATTCATGTTATTGCTAATGACAAGATCTCTTTCTTTTATGATTAATATTCCATTAAGTATGTATACCATACCTAACAACACTTTTCATAGAACTAGAATAAATAACACTAACAATTGTATGGAACCACAAATGACCCTAAATGCCAAAACAATCTTAAGAAAGAAAAGTAAATCTGGAGGGATCACAATCCCAGATTTCAAGATACACTATGAAGCTACAGTAATCAGAACAGTGTGGTCCTAGCACAAAAGCAGACACATTGATCGAGGGAACGGAGTGGAGAGCCCAGAAAGGAACACGCAACTATGCGGTCAATTACTCTTTGGTGAAGAAGGAAATACTCTCTCATGGGAAAAAGACAGTCTCTTCGACAAATGGTGTTGGGGAAACTGGACAGCCTCATGCAAATGAATGAAACTGAACGACTTTCTTATACCATACACAAAAGTAAACTCAAAATGGATTAACGACCACGGCACCTGGGTGGCTCAGTCAGTTAAGCATCTGCCTTGAGCTCAGGTCATGATCCCAGGGTCCTGGGATGGAGTCCCCTGCATGGAGTTCCTTGCTTAGCCGAGAGCCTACTTCCCCTCTGCCTGCCACTCCCCCTGCTCATTCCTTCTCTCTCTATCTCTCTCTCTCTGGGTCAAATAAATAAATAAAATCTTAAAAAAAAAATGGTTGTGAGACCTGAAACCATAAAACTCCTGCAGGCAAATAGAGACAATTTGTAGTTGAAACACACCTATTTAAAAAGAAGAAAGTTGAAAAAAAAAATCAATGATCTCAAATTACTTCAAGACATTAGGAAAATGGCAGCAGAGGAAACCCATAGAAAGTAGAGGGAAAATAATGAAGATGTGAACAGCGATCACGGAACAGAAAACAAAAAGAGAAAAAACAGGATCAACCAATCTAAACCCCGGCTTCCTATGAAGACAAAGAAAAGTGATACAAACCCTTGGCAAGACCACCCAAGAAAAGAGAGACAAGAAAGTCACTAACGATCAGTTCCAAGAACGAAATGCGAAGCATCACCACAGAGTCTGAGGGCACTAAAATAAGAGGGTGGAGGATAATATCTGCACATGAACAAATTTCGAAATTTAGATGCAGACCCAGCTCCCTTGCCTTGAGGCAAGACCCGCTCTGCAGGGTGACGCGTACCCCAGGGCTCCCTGCAGGCCGAGCTGGAGGCTGGGACCACTCCTGAAATCCCACCCTGGCCGTGCTCCTTCCTTGTCCCTTCCCTGTGTCGCCTTTCCCACTCCCTTATTGGGCTCCCCTAGAAATGCTCCTCAAACAAATCACTTGAACGTGACTCCTCATCTCAGCTCTGCCTCTCGGAAGCCAACCCAAGAAACTTCTTGAACTATATACATGTAAAGTATGTATATACTGATGTGACAAACCTTTAATATTGGTTAATTCTGAGTGGTAGGTACATGTGAGTCTATTATACTAGTCTCTGTATCTTTTTTCTTTTGATTTTTTTTCCTAATTGATGAAAAGGTGGGGGGTGGCGCACACTCCTTAAGAGGATGTAAATAAGGAGAAATTCCAAGGCATTCATGCAGTAAAAACGAGCTGCCTGAAAGGTGAAAAGTCTGTCTTCTCCACAGCAACACTTCATGACAGAAGACAGGGAAGCAATACCTACAATATTAAGAAAAAAAAAAAAGTACCCTCCAGGAAGATATTACAGTCGGCCAAGACATACTCAAGAATAGAGGCGCTTCAGCAAAATTTATGCATCAAAGGACACTATTAATGGAGTAAAAAGGTGATACACAGAAAGGGAGGAAATATTTATAAATTATGTATGACATAATGGATTGAGAACTAGAATATATTAAGAACAGCCAAAAATCAAAAAAGAAACACCCAACTAAAAACTAGGCAAAGGGAAATAAGTTAATCAGAGAAAGACAATTATCAGATGATTTCACTCACATGTGGAATTTAAGAAACAAAACAGAAGAGCATAGGGGAAGGGAGGGAAAAATAAAACAAGATGAAATCAGAGAGGGAGACAGACCATAAGAGAGACTCACAACCCTCGGAAACACACCGAGGATTGCTGGAGTTGGGCACTGAGGAGGGCACGTGATGTAACGCGTACCGGGTATTACATGCAACCGATGAATCACTGACCTCTACCTCTGAAACTAACAATACACTATATGATAATTGATTTCAAATAAAATTCAACTTAAAAAATAAATGAAATAAAATCAAAATTGGACAAAGGACATAAATCAACATTTCTCCAAAGAAGACATGCAGATGGCCAATGAACTCATGGAAAGATGTTCAACATCACTCATCATTAGGGAAACACAAAGGAGAATCACAAAGAGAAACCACCTCCTACCTGTGGGATGACTGGGGTTTTTTGTTGTTGTTGTTGTTTTGTTTTGTTTTTTATTTTACAAAACCAGAAAAAGAAATAACAAAACAAGTTTGGAAGAAACTTTTTTTTTAGAAAAATGGGATCCCTTGTACTTTGCTGGTGGGAAAGTAAAATGATGTAAACAGTCTAGTGATTCCTCAAAAAATCAATCACCGTGTGATCCAGCAATCCTATTTCCAGGCATATATCCAGAAGAACTGACAGCAGGAACTCAGACAGACATCTGTCCTCCTGTATGCACAGCAGCATGATTCCAAGCAGCCAAAGGACAGACACAGCTCAGATGTTCACAGACGCACGATCAGGTAAACAAAATGTGATATATCCATACAATGGAATATTATTCGGCCTTAAAAGAAACGAAATTCAGAGGCACCTGGGTGGCTCAGCCAGTTAAGCATCTGTCCTCAGCTCAGGTCATGATCTCAGGGTCCTGGGATCTTCCTGATTCTGATCTCAGGGTCCTGATCATCAGGCTCCCTGCTCCCTCCCCCTCTCCCTCTGACCCTCCTCCCTGCTTGTGCTCTCTCTGTCTCTAAATAAATAAATAAATAAATAAGAAAGAAATGGAATTCTGCCTGGACAAAGCTTGAAGACCATTATACTTAGCGAATTAAGGCAGACCAACAAAATAAATAAAAGACAAAGAGCGTGTGATTCCACTTCTGAAGCACATGGAATAGAGAATTTGTAGAGAGAGAAAGTAGATGGTGGTTGCCAGGGTCTGGGGTGGAGAGAGGAAAGAATGGGGAAATTATTTTTAACGGAGATGAAAAAGTTCTAGAGATGGTTGGTAGGGATGGGGATAGTTGCATAATGATGTGAATATACTTCAAGCCGTGGCACTAGATGCTAAAAAATGGTTTCGACGGTGAATTTTACGTCATGTGTATTTTACAATAAAATGAAAGAAGAAAGGCAACACTAACATTTTCAAATATTAAAAAAAAAAAAACTCAGAAAATAGAGCCTTTCCCGAGAAAGTGGATGAAGAAATCTAGCCAACCAAGAGATGATTCGAAATTTTAAAAAACAGGATAGCAGAAGTCATATAAAAGGAACGTAAAAAAATAACAAGGACACTAAGGTTGTAGGACAGAACCTATACTGTATTTTCTTAGTAAAAATATAATAAAAATTGGGAGGTGAATGGAGGGCAGTCACAGGCAAGTTAAGTAATATGGCCTTAAATTTCTTCATGAAATTTTTAAACACAATAACCCCAAAGTCCTAATGTTCCTCGTCTCCTTCTCAGGAATGTCTCTGAGGAAGTATTTATCCTTCTGTGAGGCATTCAGCCCAAGTTTTGCAAGCCCCATCACTTCACTTCCACCCTCTATTAAATTCACCAAAATTAAATATTTCTCATTGAAAAATGGCATACACCCTGTGAGAGTGTTTCTACAGAAGTACATCCATTTCCTTATCCTATGCAAAATCCTGCCTGTGTATGTGTTTGACGATGTCCAGAAATGCTATTTACCAAACGCAAATACTAGTTATTTCTAGAAAGTGGGATGGGGTGATCTGCGGTTTTCTTCGTAGATTTCTGTACTGCTGGATTTCTTAAGTACAAGCATAATTTTTTTTTTAAATGTCAATTATTCTGATACGTGAATAAATCCACCTGCCTCCAAGGAAGTCATTGGGCTGTGGCTTCCAAACGCGAGGCAATTCGGGGTCTCTCTGGGGAATGCTCGCCAAGCAGCCTGCACCAGGGGCTGGCATTCCTGTAGGCAGTATTTATGGAAACTGCCTCAGGGCATCTCAAAAGCCTGCAGTCAGATGCTACAGATTATTAACGTCCAGCCTCACACATTTCAACAAATGTTCTAGAACAGTACTTCTCAACCTGACAGTTTCATCCCCACAGGGAACACCTGACACTATCTGGAGACATTTTTGGTCATTGCAACTAGGGAGGGGATGGTGCTGACAGTGGGGGCCCGGGAGGCTGCTAAGCATCCTTCGGTGCCCAGGACAGCCCCCACCACCCCCTACCACAGAGAATGATCTGACCCCAAATGTTAACAGTGGCAAGATGGAGAAATGCATTCTAGAAGGATACGTGTCCACACAACTGAGATTCCTTATGCTCATAATGACTTACACTGGTTAAAGTGAAAAGAATTATTTTATAAACAATATAGCAACAAAGCATCATTAAAATCCCCCTAACCTTCAGATAGTCTGAATGATGCAAATGGCTTTAGAGGCAGAGGGGGAAGCAGGCTCCCGTAGAGCAGGGAGCCCAACATGGGGCTCATCCCAGGACCCCGGGATTCAGGACCTGAGCCAAAGGCAGACACTTAACTGACTGAGCCACCCAGGCGCCCCACTTCTTACTATTTTCAAGTCGGTTTGTATAGGACTTTATATACTTCCTTGCCCTACATTAAGAACCGCAAAATGGTCTTTAGAAGCTCTTAATTTCAACATACCTCAAACCATATTCAAAGCATTCATATTTGACAACCCACAGTGGACTTTTCTTTCCAAGGAAAAAATAAGCATAGATTTTCAAGTTTAATGATACCAAGTTTTTAAGGAATTCTTTTTTGACTTTTCTCAGTGATTTACTTCCATCCATGGTTAGCCATTTCACATAGAAAAACAGAGGTCTTGTGCCAACAACTCATCAAGAATATTACCCAGACCGCATTTTAGGGGCATAGGCTTTAAAGAAACTCCCACAAGAAATATTCTTTGACAGCTACAAAAGTAAGTCATGAAGGAAGCCAGCATGTTGTTTTTATCTCACTCCTTCTGGGACCGGCCGGCCATCTGCATGCTCCGGGCCACCCGTGGGTGGCATGTCAGCCCAGGTAGAGAGAAAAACTGGGACATTCTGCACCTTCACGGCTGGAAAAGCTAACAGCAAACTTGTAATTCTTTGACTAAAAATGGCAGGAGCGTCTCTCTAGCTAAACGGCAATGGCCTTGTGTAGGTCATTGCTAAGTGGCTGAAGTTCAGATCCACTGAGTTTTCCAAAGAGTGAGCCAGGGTTTTTGCAGGTTTAGCAACGTAAAAAGTCACCAAACTTGATTGAGTCGCTGCCCTCAAGAGGATGAATCAAGTTACAAGAGAAAGGAAAACACATGATTTCAAGTGGGCACTAAGGGCTCAAAGAAAAAGGACAACCAACAATGCTCAGTGTGGGAAGTGAGGACTGTGTGCTGAGAAGGTGGTAGATTTGTGAAATCTATATGAAACCCCACCAGTGACCCAACCTGTGGAAGGAGCCAAGCTGTCCTTCAACAGATGAATGGATAAAGAAGATGTGGTTCATACATACAACAGAATATTACTTGGCAGAAGACATGAACAGACACTTCTCCAATGAAGACATACAGATGGCTATCAGACACATGAACAAATGTTCATCATCACTAGCCCTCAGGGAGATTCAAATGAAAAGCACATTGAGATACCACCTTACACCAGTTAGAATGGCCAAAATTAGCAACACAGGAAACCATGTGTGTTGGAGGGGATGTGGAGAAAGGGGAACCCTCTTAAACTGTTGGTGGGAATGCAAGTTGGTGTAGTCTCTTCAGAGAACAGTGTGGAGATTCCTCAAGAAATTAAAAATAGAGCTTCCCTATGACCCTGCCATTGCACTCCTGGGTATTTACCCCAAAGATACAGATGTCGTGAAAAGAAGGGCCATCTGTACCCCAATGTTTATAGCAGCAATGGCCATGGTCGCCAAACTGTAGAAAGAACCAAGATGCCCTTCAACGGATGAATGGATAAGGAAGATGTGGCCCATATACGCTATGGAGTATGATGCCTCCATCAGAAAGGACGAATACCCAACTTTTGTAGCAACATGGACGGGACTGGAGGAGATTATGCTGAGTGAAATAAGTCAAGCAGAGAGAGTCCATTATCATATGGTTTCACTTATTTGTGGAGCATAACAAAAAGCATGGAGGACATGGGGAGTTAGAGAGAAGGGGGTTGGGGTAAATTGGAAGGGGAGGTGAATCATGAGAGACTGTGGACTCTGAAAAACAATCTGAGGGGTTTGAAGTGGCGGGGGGTTGGGAGGTCAGGGTACCAGGTGGTGGGTATTATAGAGGGCACGGATTGCATGGAGCACTGGGTGTGGTGCAAAAACAATGAATACTGTTATGCTGAAAAGAAATAAAAAAATAAGAAAGAAAGAAAGGAAGGAAGGAAGGAAGGAAGGAAGGAAGAAATAAAGAAAGAAAGAAAGGAAGGAAGGAAGGAAGATAGATATTACTCGGCCATCAGAAAGGATGAATACCCAACTTTTTCATCGAGATGGATGGACCTGGAGGGGATTATGTTTAGTGAAATAAGTCAGTCAGAGAAAGACAATTATCATATGGTTTCACTCACATGTGGAACATAAGGAATAGCACAGAGAATCATAGAGGAAAGGAGGGAAAACTGAATGTGAGAAATCAGAGAAGGACTCAAACCATGAGAGACTCTTGACTCCAGGAAACAAACGGAGGGTTGTGGAAAGGGAGGTGGGTGGGGGATGGGCATTATGGAGGGCACACGATACGAGGAGCACTGGCTGTTATATGCAACTGATGAATTATGGAACCCTACACCAGAAACTAATATGTTGGCTACCTGAATTTAAAGAAAATAATAATAAAAAAGGAACCCTACCTTTATCTAATCAAAGAGTCTCTATAAGTCATGGGGAAAGGAGGAAATATTTGTATAAATCCCAGATAAAGTAATCAAAGGAGTGCGGTCACTTGTAGAGATCTGTATCATGTACGGGAGAATTTTATCAACCTGATAATATGACCGTAACCTTGACATCAGCCACGTTGCAGGCACTTGCTGTCCACACATGTGGTTAGTGGCTACTGTATTAGTACAAATATAGAAAATTTCCATAATTACAGAAAGTTCTATTAGACTTCAATGGTATGAATGACTGTTGAAAATATGGTCACAAAGTTGAAAGCAAAGCCAAAATATTTCTTGGAGAAGAAAGCTAATGTGTCTGTATGTGCGCGCACGCACACACACACACACACACACACACACGTGTGATACAACCTTCCATTAACTCAATGGTTTATTTGATTTCTTCACTTCTATGATTAACTTAAAAATATTCAGCGGGAATTTTTAACCGCAGAGCTTAAACTTCCAATATTCCCAGAGACAATGAACTCAAGCAAAAATACGGTCTCTAGAGAAAGTACCAAAAGTAAATATACCAAAAACTGAGCCGTACCAAAAAATATGAACCTGAAAAAGGAATATAGCAAACAATAACAGAAAGGAGAGTGAGCACGAATAAAACACAGCGTTTTCATTTCCTGACATTCCGAGTCTCAGGTCCGTTTCTCACGTTAATTCTGTCCGTCGTCACACTGCGAATATCCTACTCTTCCCTCATCTGTTTACACACTTGCCTTAGCTTTGAAGCCTTTTTCTAAGCCTTTTTCTAATCTTGTTGTCTTCACATACTCATTGTTTTCTTCCATTTCATCCATAGCCAAAGCAAGATGTTATTTAAATCATAATTGTTTTCCTGCAATCAATCACCTTCTAAATATTCCTTTTAACCCCTTGTAGGATAGAGTCGTACGTGATGATTCAGCATCTTCCCACATTCCCCCATTACTGCTGTCGGATCTTACTCATTGTGCAAGGAGGGATCTGTTCTAGGCTGGTGCTGGGTAGACAGAGTCTCGCTTCCCAACTGGACGCTAGGGGCACAACCCTTCCGCCCAGGGCTGGCTGGTGCTTGTGGGGCAGGTACCAATCACGACTAAAATTAGTGCCAAGGAGACAGTCTCCCCTCCGCAATTTCTTCTCTGTGTTTATTAAGGTTGCTGCCTCTGAGAATGAGGTTTCCATGTGGAGTTTTCTGTTCATCCCAGTAAGTTTCCTGGCACAGCCGCTCACCTTCTTAGAAAGGACCCAAAATGTCGGGGAAAAGCCACACGGGAGAAAAAGCACAAACACCCTCTCCTTTCTGTTTGGTGTGGCCCTGCTGATGCTTGATTTCTACCTGGACGGGGCTTCCAAATACTGCTGACTGCCAGTGGCCCAGCCAACAAGGCTCCAAGCAGAAGCACAGCTGTCCCCCTGCTGTTTGAGACTCGACTTCAAGTCCGCTCTAAATCTGGCTCTGTTTCTAAGCTACTGGATGACCTCCAGCACTTTGGTTAAGTCAGCATATCGGGTTTTTTTTCTTTTTCCCATGATAATACAAAATGCCAAAACCTTAATGACCTTGAAATAACCATTCATCACCGACGCACAGCGACAACCCCACCTCACCCGGTCACCTGCGTCCACTGGGTCTTCATTTTCCAGAGCTCCCCTCCATCTCATTTCCTTGGAGGAACCTCCCAGACTCCAGCCTGTAATCAGTCTCCCTCCTTACCTGCAGTTTTGCATTCCATGGTTTCAGTGGCCCTGCTCAGCCGGGGTCTGGGTGGGCGAAGGTGGTCATCACAAGGTCAGTGGTAGCCTAATGCTACATCCCCAAGCCTACGTCACCCACCTCACATTGTCTCGTCATGTAGGTACCAGCTCATCTCACATCCTCATCAGGAGGCTGAGTACAGCTGGTGAAGGTAGTTCGAGAGGAAAGACACATGCATGTAACTTTCAGGTAACTTTCATTACAGTTTACTGTTTCACTGTATTTGTTAGAATAGTTCTATTTTATTATTGTTATTGTTAGTCTCTTACTGTGCCTAATTTATACACTAGACTTCATCATAGGTACATATATATAAGAAAAAAAACACACAGTTTTATGGGGCTTAGTATAAGCCTACACATGGTTTCAGGTGTCCACTGAGTCTTTGACTGTATCCCCTACAGACAAGGCGCAGGGGTGTCTGCTGTATCTGCAAACGATGTGATTATCTGGTTCATGTCTGCCTCATGACTGGACTACAAGTTCCACAAAATCTGGTATTTGATCTAGTTTTATCTGCCGGTGTGTCTCCAGCACTTAACACGGTACCTGACATACAAAAGGCACTTAATAAAAGCATTTACTAAATAAATGCATGAATTGGTAATTTAGCTAATGAACAAACACATGAATTAATACTTTCAATAATAAGTGTGTACGGATAAAAATTCATGAACCAAGAAATTAAAATTTCTCCAACATGGAAAATGTTCTCTGTGAATCATTTTGAAAACAAAAGGGGCCAGAGTTCTGATCCGTGAATTTATCTTTTTTTTTTTAATGTCTTATTTTTATTATTCCCTAAATTAGCTTTTGATTCTGGTCATTACACCAAGCTATGCCACATGCCTACAAGGGAGAAAGAAATACATCCCTCCCCCACGTTCTCAACGAGTACGGGCTCACACTGGCTAGTTTCTTTATTGCCATTGTTAATCCTCTTTTCATTACTATTTAAGCAGAAGCTTAGGTGAAGACATTCCATCTCTAGTGCAATAAGGAAAGCTAATTCTGACTTCCGTGGAGCTGGGTTGAGTTACCGGATATGTTCTAATTAATTAAGAAACAAACCCCTTAGGCTTGTAATAGCTGATACTTGATTCTGATTCAGCTTGAATCCAAATTCCACTGGCTTCAAAACTTGTGTAGAAATAGGGGGACCTGGAAGGCCATGAGGGCGGAGGAAGCAATTCACAGGCAATATCCCAACCAGCCAGAAGTCTGGTTTTACAGCAGACTAGCCTTTGGCATCTTTCTCAAGAACACAATTAAGGAACACATGTTGATAGGTAACTTTAATGTGGAATCAGAAGAGGTTAGAGCTGAAAAGGGACTTTCAGGTCCTCACTTTTACAGGTGGTTAAACAGAAGCCTGGACACAAAGCTACAGAGGCCATTGGGTGACAGCAGGCTTGCATGAACACTGTGATTTCTGCCTGCGCCCCAGGACTCTCATCACTAGCCAGAACCCCTGCCTTCACCAGCGACTAATCTATGGCCATTCCTGTCTTCCACCATTTGCTACTACTACGTATCCTGCATGTGTGCGCTGCGTGTGTCCCTTCCAAACATGGTTTCACATCTGTCACTGTCACCATCACCCACTGCTCCTAACATCTTCGGGACAAAGCTGGAAGTCTTTGGCTTGGCAGCCGAGACGTCCCGCCTTCGGCCTCCTCCCAACACACCCAGCACCACGTCCTGCGGCAGTGACAGCCACTACCATTCAACTGTCAGGGTCACCCCGGTCGTCCTGCTGGCTGCACATACAGTGGCTCATGCCCCACTCCCCTCCGTGATCCATGGTGGTGGGGGGATGCCCAGAATCCCCACCAGTGAAGCCCTTGTTGCCCTCAGTTGCAGGAGTGTGTTACCCAACAGCTGCCAGCCATCAGCCTTTTCCGAAGTGAGGTGCCGCAGAAAGGCATCTCTCTGGGGTCATTTCCAGGGGCGGCCTCCATCCAGTGACTAATCCTGGCCATCTCAGTGCAGCTTGGGACAACTTGATTGAGAGCTCCCCATGGGGTGGGCTGGGGCTGTATTGGGGTCAGCATTACAGCTGGATGTCCCCCTCTGCCTGTCTCCCCTCCTCTCCTTCATTCCTGCCTTCTGACCTCCTCTTCCATGGGTCTCAATCCCAAATAAACCTCTTGCATGCTGAACTCTCCTCCGAGTCCGGAAAACCCAGCAGGCAACTCTCCCTGCCCCATAACGCCTTCCTCCATCCTCTGTCGAGGTCTAGACCGCAGGCCACCCCTCTTTGGAAGTTCTGCAGCACGTATAGACCATTTTGCTTATTTTATATCAATATGAACCGCCTGCCCTATACCTTTAATTACTTCATAGGAACATAGTGTCAAAAGCGACCGCCCTGTTTTAAACCTGTTTGCATCTACAAGACCTAGCATTGGGCCACGCACCCAGGGACTGATGAGTGACAAACCATAACAATGTTCATGATAATGCAGGTGCAACAAATCTGGAAGGGAGGGTCCATAGACTCGAGCTCCCTGAGAGCAGACAACTGGTCTCCCCCACCGCCACCCCCCGGTTCTTCAGAGGAGAGAAAGGGAAGCGGCAGACATGTTTTGTTGAAGGGGAATGACATGTGAGGAATGTTGTACGAGGTCTATTCTCCACATCCGAACGTCTCCGGAAGACACTGAGCGGACCCCTGCCGGGACCTGCCACTCTGGGGCCAGAGTGTCTGCTTCTGCGGGCGCCATGGCTGCCCTCGTCCGTCTACAATGCGCCGCCGGGTCGTGAAGCAGGAGCCACTTCTCAGCCCTTGAACAGCCAAGCAAAACTATCCCTTTTGTTTTCTTCTTGGGGAAAACCAGAGATGTCCGGGACCCATGGGTTTGTCTTACTTAAAACAAAACTGGATCACACTGACTCTTACAAAGTAGACCAAAACCCAACAAAAGCCCACTGTGAGCGGTTAGAGCCTTGAATTCTGTGACCTGCGAGCGTGTTCTGAAGAGGAACGAGGAGTCTCAACCTCCAGGGAAAACTCAAAAGCTGGATACCGCCCTCGAGCGAGGGGCGCTCCACTTTCTGCTCTCAAGGGCCAGGGGCCGGGCATCCAGCCCTTGTCCCACAAGCGCGGACAGACCTGGCTGGGCCCCTGACGGGAAATCGAACGAGGCGGGGAATGGAAAAACTCACTGAGAACACTTCTCCCGCCGGGACAGACATGGTCCAAAGTGGGGACACGATGAATGCCTTGAGGGACCAAATAATGAAATGTTGTTTGAACACTCCTTCCACGTAAGGAAAGAGCACGTAGAAGATGAATGGCAGAGGAATAGCGAAACAGGCACAGGACACCACGGGGAGGAGGGGGTCCAGGAAGCAGGAAACCTCCGGAATGGTTGGGGCGGGCTCGTGGCGGGATGGATTTCAGGAGCGTGCAGCAAGAGGACAGCCCAACACTTCCTTATATCATGTGTAATTTCCAAATGACACCTAGACCACCCCATTCTCTGGGCAAGCGTCCTCCGAAACCCAATCCAACCGGTCACTTCTCTTAGCTTTGGACATTTTCTTGGTGTCCAAACAGATAAAGGATGAGGCAGTCCCAGAGCCCTTTTATTTCCCCCCAAGGAAATCTAGGACAAAACAATCTCCGCCTTACATTCCCAGAAATTAATCATTCCGTCAGAACAACAGGGAAGGAAACTTCCTATTCGACTTCGCTTTGAACAAAATGAGAAACAACTTCGAACCCGAGGTGTGCTGTTTTCACCTAAGGCTAGCTTCCTCGCGAGACTGTCAGTGTAAATATCACGCGTGTTACCCAGCGTCCTTCATGATACGGCCCTGGCTTTCAGCTGAGTAGTCAGGGGCATCAGGGGCATGGGCTGAAGAGTGAAACAGACCTCCGCTGACATGCTGTCACCCTAGGACGGGTGACTCAAGTCCAGTCATTTAGCCTACCAAATCCGAACTTTTCCATCCATACAACAAAGAGCGGGTTGGTGTCGGACACTAATAGTTGGCCCTCAATATCCATACCTTCCTTTTTCTTTTTTTTTCTTTTTTCTTTTTTTTTGGCTAATAGAATCCCTGGTGGTGATCATCTTGTTCTCACTTTCCAGCCTCTGTTGCATTCTAGGTGGTTATGCGACCCAGTTCGGGTCAAGGACACACAAGAAGACATTTGTTCTGTACGTTCTGAGCAAGCATGGCTCTTTTGGTTAATGGGACATAAGTGGCTCCACCCCTCGTCTCTCCTTCTTTCCTCCGGGACCTCAGGGGGGTACCTGCGGGTCCAACAGCCACCTCCCAATGACAAGAGGAACAGCCAGTGCACGGAGTACGACGACCAGGGAGGCAGACTGGATCTCTGATGGTGTCACTGAGCTACGGCACCAGCCCTATCTGGGTAAGGAACTACTGGTAGAGCATTACGTTGGCACAGCTAGAAGTACTCAACTGACATAGAGACTGTGAAGATTTAAAAAGATTTTCTATTAAAGTCATTTGGTGATGCACCTGGCACTTCCTCTGTTTGTCCAATTCCAAAGCTTACCCTCCTTCCATAACAGCTACCAGGAAAATTGCATTTCTCCGTAACATATATTGCCCAAGGGCATAAACTGTCACTCTATATACTTTTTATTTTATGTATTAATGCAAATACCTCTATATAATAAATGAACATATCCTTTTGACATGACATAAAGGGCTTCTCCACAGATTTCCAGAAGACCTCTATATAAAAAATGAACATATCCTTTTGACATGACATAAAGGGCTTCTCCAGAAAGGAATATATAAGAAATTCCAAGCATTGAAATCCTGCAGACAAGCTACTCACTCTACCTCACACAGGGCGAGAATGGAGAAAATCATGGAATCCGAAGTATGTCGATTCAAACAAAAATGTTCTGGGTGTCCTTGGCAAATACTAAGTCCTGGATGTGGTTTAATCTTTCCTACACAACAACGTTCTGCTTTTCTAGGACAATTAGAACAAACTGTGCTGCATAAATGAGCCTTCCACATACAGAAAGTTTGCCCCTTTCAGGATTATTTGCATTGAAGAAACATTTTCTTGTTAAATCTGTTGTTATAAACATCAACTATTATAATAGGTTTAAATACAGCACTTTTAATATTCTCACTGATCTCTTCGTACAACTATTATAAAGCTGTCTATTAGATCTTAAGGCACAATGTTAGCCGCTAGTAACTCACATCTACCTTTTATTAGTTCCTCCATCTTCCCCAAAGGGTAGGCAGAGAAATTAAATTTCATAAATGGCAAAACCATTTCAAACGTAGATGCTTGTGCAGAGAAAATAAAAGAGTAGACCACTCAAAAGGCAAGAGAAAGTCCATTTTTTAAAATATCTGTTAAAACCAAAAGAAGTAATGTTAGATTCCTGGTTTTGCTCATTTAAATTCAAGGCAAATGGACACGATGGTAGAAGAAATAAAGATGAAATGATTAGGTAATGAACACTTACTGAAAGGGAGTGGATACAGATGAAGCTAAAATATAAGGAAATTTGTAGTATCAGAGGAGATCTGAAAGTGAGTATCAGTGGTAACAAGCAGAAAATAAAATACAGAACCTGAATCCCATAAGGAACAGGCAAATATTAAAGCTCCTCTTAGAACGCTGATGAAAAGGATAAGTAAGTTAAAACAAGGTAAGAAATAGTATTTGTGGCAATCAGAAAACAATGTCAACAAATAACCAGTGTTCTTTATTGTAATAGAAAGAAACTTTCTGAAGTCCGATCTCCACATCGAGACTACAGCTTCATTTCAGGCAAAATCATTGAAAAGAAATCCTCCCAAGGACATATCCAGACAGGGCACCTGGTGGCTCACTTGGTTGGGTAACTGCCTTCACCTCAGGTCATGATCCTGGACTCCCAGGATCGAGTCTCACATGGGGCTCCCTGCTCACCAGCCAGTCCTTCTCCCTTTGACCCTCCCCCCTTCTCATGCTCTCTCTCCCACTCAAATAAATAAATAAAATCTTTTAAAAAAATTAAAAATCAAACCAAAGAAAAAGAACACATCCAGACAAAATTTCTGCAAAGATTTAGAACTAATCTTATAAGCTTCCAGACAGGAACCACGTAAGTGATTACAAACTGAGAAAAATAATAGTTGCCAAGGACTATTTTATTATTTTTATCTGTTATTCTACTTTTTTATTCCTAATTTTGTTTTTTAACATGAGGCAGAAATGTTTATTATTTTCCAAATAACTTATAATCCCAGATTTTATTTCCTCCTTGATCCAATAATTACTGGTTTAGGAGACAGGCTTACATCAATTTACAAATGGCTAGATCTACATAATTTCTTCTTTTGTTATACATGTCTAATTTTAATTGCATTGTGTTAGGAAATGAGGTATGTATCTCTAATATGGAAAATTTACTGATTTTTCCTTGTGAACTAATATGTGGTAATTTTTTGGAACTTTCTATTTTTTTTTAAAGAAAATATATTTTCTATTTGAGAGGATAGAGTCCAATATAAATCTATTAGATCAACTGTATTGAGTATATTTCAATTTATATCTTGCTGATTTCACCTATTAGTTCCACCAGTTTGGGAGTTTTCTTAAATTTTGGGGTTATAATTTCTTCAAATAATTATAGTTCTCTTCCTTTGCAGTCTTTAAACCAAGTATTGCCTTTTCCTTTCTTATTGCATTGGTTGGGTATTCTAATACTTAAAATTATTATATGATTCTATTATCCCCCTCTTCATTTCAATAGGACGTTTTAACACTAAGTATCATGCTGATTGATAATATGCATTAAGAAATGTTCCCTACAGTACCACTATGCTAAAAATTTCTTTTTTAGTATTTTATGTTGAATTTTGTCATCTGCCTTCATGGCATAGTGAGGCAATTCTACAATCTGTTAATAATTGAATTTTTAATCTGCAATGACTGCAGTTTAAACTATTCCTTCATCCCTAAGAAAAACCACATGATTGCAATGTATTAACCTAAAAAGAAAAGGAAAAAAAAAGCTGCTAGATTCCATTAATTAATATTTTATTTAGGATTTTCACATTTGGTTCATGAGACTGGAATATAATTTTCCTTCTCTGGATTATCTTTGATGTTTTGGTATCCATAACACACTAGCCTTTTAGAAAGCTTCCTAGCTCTTTCTACGCTCTAGAGAGTTTATATTAATAGAAAAAACATAGTCCCTTGAATGGTTGTTAGAATTCATATAGAAAAGTATCTTTGGCTGGTATCTTTCTAAGTAATAGACAGCTGGTTGCTTTTTCAACCTTTTCTATAAATATTGGTCTATTTTTCTATTATTTATGTTATAAATCTGGGTTTTATATTGAAATTATCTATTGTATCTAATTTTTCAATTTTGTTATTGATTATATATAGGAAAGAATGTGTGGTCTATGGAGTACACTGGTTGTTCATCCTCTAGATTTGGGCTCCCTGTCTCCCCTTGCAGTCACTGGCTTCCTGCAGCATAAGCCTGATTCTCTGACCCATGTTTCACTTACTGCTACCTAGGAGAAAATACTATTGCCATGTACTACTCAGCTCAAACAGGCCATGCCCCACTTCTTTCCACCCCCCCTTTTTTTTTAAAGATTTTTTTAAATTTATTTATTTGACAGACAGAGAGCACAAGTAGGCAGAGAGGCAGGCAGAGAGAGAGGAGGAAGCAGGCTCCCTGCCAAGCAGAGAGCCCGATGCGGGATCATGACCTGAGCCAAAGGCAGAGGCTTAACCCACTGAGCCACCCAGGTATCCCTTTCCATCCCCTTTTTATCTGCTAATTCTAACCTTAGGACTTCCACAGAATGTCTTTCATCACAGAATTTCCCTTGAGTATATTGTGGGCTACAGTCACGCAGAGTTTAGGAACTACCTACTTTTTATTCTAGTACTTCCTTAGAATTTCTAGTATTTTGGTACAACTTTCTTTTCTTTTCCAGGGTTATCATTGAGTTATTTGAGGTCATTTCATGAGATTTTCAAGATGTGATAAAGTGAATGCAAAATTAATTGCCACCATCTTTTTTTTTAGAGTTTTTTTTTAACTTTATTTTTTCAGTGTTCTAAGAGTCATTGTTCGTGCAACACAACCATCAATCCATGCAATCCGTGCCCAATGCCACCATCTTGATCCAAAGTGTCATCTCCTGTCTTAAATTCCTTGTAAAAATGCCTAATACTTCCTCTGACATGGGGTCTAATTTTTTAAAATATAAATATATAATCATTAAATATTCTATACACTCCATGGTACAGCTAATCATTTGGGAGGACCTAAATGCCAAGACTGATGGAAAAATCCAATGGAATATCAGCAGAATTTCTAAAGAATGAAAGACCAGCTTTCCCTTATTTATCAACACTAGTTTATTACATAGGATGGTGTGTTGGATAAACCGGAGGAAAAATTTTTGCCAATACTGCTAATGTACGCCTTAGCAATACAGACTATCCCATTTAGTTAACTTTGTTTCCTCCTGTCCTAAGGATGGCTATTCAGACCCAGTCAAAAGGAAGTATTTGTCCCTTGGTTTTACCATATGCAGAGCTACCCCAAATCCCTTCTGCCCAGGAATTAGGTCAAGGTAAGAAGGACTAACACACTTTCCAGCTCTACTGGTAACCCACTTCTAGGCAAAAACTCCCTTAAATCCTACAGTACGTGTCCTTAAGGTGAGGCTTCCCCTCTAGCCACCAGCAAATTAGAGAAAACCCAAACCCATTTAATGACGAAGGAAATTTATGAAACAGCTGTTGTCACAAATATTGCTCAGTAGCAAAACAAACAAACCTACCCACTTTCTGGTTACTGATGTCAAAAATAAATAAAAATGTGTCTTAGTTTATTAAAAATCTCCCACTGACCACAAAACCGTCCTTATAAATACTTGTGATTCTTAATGGCGGAAGCTTCTAGAACATAATCATTAATGATATGAATCTGGTAAGAAAGGTTAAGGAAACCCATCATTGGAATTTGCTTGCATAGACAGGATCTTTGTGGACTAAAGTCTACTTTCTTATAAAATCAATAGCTTTTTAATCTTAAAATCAGCAACAGTTGGTTTTGTTCCTGAGAAACACTGTTAGTTGATCATCTTATGGACGCTGTGCATTACGTAACTGGCTGGGCTTCTCCCTCCAAGTCAGCTGTGGGAAAGCTCAGACTCGAACCTGCTCCCATCCTGTGGTAAGTACCGAGAGCTCTAGTGCAGGCTTACTCTTGGCGTCATCGTGTGCCTTTCTCCTTGTCTTTGTCATCTAAACAAGGTTTATTTGTCTGATTTTCAAACTCTTTATAGGCTGCCTTGTTGAAAACGAGCTATATATAACCTCTTTAAAAATAAAACCTCTCATTTTGAAACCTTTGCGTCGCAAGACTACCTCACAGTTTTAGTGTCCTTGACATGGACCAGGATAACTACAGGGGGAGCCCAGAACACAGCGTGATCAGATCAGAAAACCGGTATGAGGGGCGCCTGGGTGGCTCAGTGGGTTAAAGCCTCTGCTTTCGGCTCAGGTCATGATCCCAGCGTCCTGGGATCCAGCCCCGCATCAGGTTCTCTGCTCAGCAGGGAGCCTGCTTTCCTTCCTCTCTCTCTGCCTGCCTCTCTGCCTACTTGCGATCTCTGTCAAATAAATTTTAAAAAAAAGAAAGAAAGAAAACCTGTACGAGGAATACAGGCGCCGTACCTTCTGGAGGTTTGCTAAAGGGAGTTGAAGGACTTCATAGCAGAGATGCAAGGTCAAGCAGGACCCCTCTTGCCCTCCCCACTAGCAGAAGAGCTAGAAAAAAAAAAAATGTTTCCACCATCTGCAGCCATCATTCCCAAGGTGAGATGGGAATTACCTGGGGACAAGCTGTGCCCGACGCCCTGTGGGGGTCTGAAAAGGAGACTCACTTCTCCTTATCTCCAACCCTGACTTGTGCATGCATGATCCAGAGGAGAAATGTTCTGATTCCTTTATGCCTGCTGTTCATATCTATAAACCCTGAGATTATTTGCTGAGCATCTCCCCCTCCCCCAAAAGGGCCCCACTTGGACCTTAAGTCGGCAGAGGCAGCTCACCACAAGAGATGCTTCAGCGCTCAACAGAGCTATTGGGTCATGGAACTCCAATAGGAACAGCTCCAGGAACAGGAAACTGGGACTCTATGCTTGGCTTTCCTAGCTCTGCTCTGGTTATGCCCACACCAGCTTAGCTACAACTTGAGGATAGAAAAAACAAAAACAAAAACAAAAACAAAAACAAAAAAAAAAAAAACATTTTTTAAACAAAATGTTGTTGTTTGAAATTATTATTCTTTTTTTTTTTTTTAAGAATCCTTGGATGGTTTTTTCTGTTTTTTTTTTTTTTTTAAGATTTTATTTATTTATTTGACAGACAGAGATCACAAGTAGGCAGAGAGGAGGAAGCAGGCTCCCCGCTGAGCAGAGAGCCCAATGTGGGACTCGATCCCAGGACCCTGAGATCATGACCTAAGCCGAAGGCAGAGGCTTTAACCCACCGAGCCTCCCAGGCGCCCCTAAATTATTATTCTTATCAGTGTCATTAACTATGAGTAAGTCGCTACAAACCCAGATTAGCATAATAGTAACTCGATAAAAATTCTTACAATTGCCATATTCACTCAGATCCCCGAAACCCAAGAGGAACTTTTTTTTTTTTTTTTTTTTTTTTGGCACACACACTGCAAAATATATGTCAAAGACCTTTTCCTCTTTAAAGAACCCACACAGATGCATCATAAATTGTTGCCCTAAAAATTACTATCTGGACTTAATGGCTTTATGAGTTCATACTTTGTATTTTATCGTTAAACTGTTTCAAGCTGTGGAGAATTATTATAAAACCAAAAATTAACAATTTCTGTTTCAGAGACTCCTTATTCCCTTTATGCTGGGAGGCTCACCACACT
The DNA here is from genome assembly GCF_022355385.1 of Mustela nigripes. Lineage (NCBI taxonomy): Eukaryota > Metazoa > Chordata > Mammalia > Carnivora > Mustelidae > Mustela > Mustela nigripes. The sequence goes on from NC_081569.1 coordinate 3,205,408, forward strand.
TCCCTCCAGTCTGAATACCAGCCTTTAATTAAGTGTCCGCCTGCAATGTCCATTCCTCATATACCATTCCAGATGTCTTTCCAGCAGGAAGGAGTCCCTGGGCTGTTTTGTGGTTGATGTCCGAGTCACTTTCCTGCTTTTGCTGGGCACGAAGCCAAACAAATGATCTAAAGCATTCAAAATAGAGGCCAGAATTAATAAATTTTTACTCCTATGAAGTTCGGGACTGTGCACCCTGTTTTATGAAGTATGAGGACTGTCAACAAACTGGAGGGGATTTTTAAATAAAGTCATCCCCCCGTAAATTTAAGCAACACCATTTTCTCCCAACAGCAAGACAGCGTCCCCCGGACAAAGCCTGGCGAGGATGGCCCCATCGTTTCAAAGATTCGCATGAAAATGTAGCATATCGCAGAGCGAATTATTTTCCAAACCTCTAGACCCACAGACTTTCTCTGGTGAGTTAAAATGACATGAAATCCCGCCCATATAATGTGCGCAGCCCACAAAAATGCCGAAAGACAATGAACTTAACACCAGTCCCAGAGCTGTAATCACGTGGAAGCCATGACTCAGTCTCCCGTAGACGGACCATGCCTAATGTGTAGACATCCATGTCTACACCCCTCACCTATGTGAAACTCTGTCACAGGGACAGATTAGCGTTCATTCTGTCCACCCATTGTCCCTGCTGGGCTGCGGACCAGTCGGAAACAGAAACTGTCCTGTGACTCATTGTCCGCCCCCTCCCCAACCCCGGAAAGCTGGTATGCAGTAGGCGCTCACCTTGCTTCACTGAATGGTTCGGTTCATTCTCGTGTGGGACGCTGTAAGGAGACGTTTTCCATTTCCCATTTCACTCTTGTGATTACACCCAGACGGTCAATTTAATGAAACGCAGAAAACGGAATAACGGGGCAGGTGGTAACAGACGCCAGCTCAGGGAACCGTCACCGGCGCGCTTCCCCGTAACAATGCCGTCTTGTGCGCTTTCCAAGGGCGGTAATTTATCCAGCCCATTCTGACAGATTCCAATGACCCAAATGTCACTGACGACAATATCCATGACCCAGGCTCGCCACAGCCTGACAGGAACGGCATTCAGAGGGACACGTCTCCAAAGCTAAAGAAACAGACCCCTTCACACAAGCAAAGGTGAACAGGCACGTGTGATGTTCTGATGACAATGCTGCCCCACGTGAGAAGTGGAAAGATAATCTAGGGCAAACGGGGAAAAGTCAATAAATTCCATGAAACGTCGGTGGAACACAATGGTGGTTTTATGGGATGCGAGCCACCGGTTCAGACGGAACTGAACGTTGTTCGTGCAAGTTCTCAACCGTCTGAGGATATTCCTTGTGACCCAAACTCGTCCCTAAACGTAGACAAATGGAGACGTGATAACCCTGGTATATATTAGTGCCTACGATTTCTCAAGCAGGATAGAATTTTCTGGAAGGAATCATTTTTAAGGAATCACGTCGATCCCAACCTGTTCCTTTAAATCCCAGTTATACTAGTGGATGTTTTGATCCCACGAAGGAAGCATTTGTTAGACAAAATACAGTGATGACTCGTTTATCTGACACCATTGGGGAAATTAGTTGTTTTCCAAATAATAAAGGGTAGTCCTCCCAAATACCATTTTTAGCTTAATTCTTTTTAAATGGAAAGCATACATGACAGCCTTGAGACAGGGGACCTACACAATCGTGTCACACCTTCTTGGTGCTCGGGATCATTTCTGGGAACACCCATTATTGTAAAAGCAATGGGTAAGACTGTTGTGTTTTTCAGTGTCCCCACCCGATAGACCTCTGGGTCCCTGGGGCTGGTTCTGCTCTGCCCTAAAACGGTGCTGCGGTTTCTTCGACCCCTGTGTCCAAGCCAGCTTCTGACTGCTCTCTCTCCCTTCTCCCTTCCTCCTGGCCACATGGAGTGCCCGGGGACCACCCCAGGAAGGACCGTCCAGTCTCAGTCCATCTTGGTTCACCAGTCCAGGCTCGGGAAGCCATTCCAGAGTCAACCCTGCTGCTTGACTCCCAGAGTCCCTGCCTGTAAAAATCCCTCGTTTGGGCACACGGTTGGTGGCCAAGGCTCCTTGTCTTGTCCACTGGCTCCTCCTCTGGGCAAGCACCATTCATAAGTGACCCAGTACCTTCTATAAAGTTCCATGTCATTTTTTTTTCCCGAAGATTTTATTTTTTTGAGAGACCCAGAGAATAAGCAGGGGGAGGGGCAAAGGGAGAGGGAGAGGCAGACTCCCCACTGAGCAGGGAGCCCGATGAGGGATCCCAGGACCCCAGGGATCACCCGAGCCAAAGGCAATCACTTAACCAACTGAGTCACCCAACACACCTCCACGGCATTGGTAAGCATCAGATTTTTAATTTTGGTTTATAGACATTGTCTAGGTCTTAAATAAAAAAGTTAGGACCTGCTGGTTAGACACCACTCTGCTCGGTGACCTGCTCTGTGACAATTCTGTCCCTTGGAGCTTCAAACAAAAACCACAGTCCTGGGTGGTTTTTATGAAGTAGAGATCCACAGAGATATTTATTCCCAGAGGATTTTTTAGCACTGAGTTTCCATTTCAGAAATAATCTGAAAAATTCATGGACGCCTGGGTGGCTCAGTCATTAAGCCTCTGCCTTCGGCTCAGGTCATGATCCCAGTGTCCTGGGATCGAGCCCCACATCAGGCTCTCTGCTCAGCAGGAAAGCCTGCTTCTCCCTCTCCCACTCCCTCTGCTTGTGTTCCTTCTCTCATTGTCTCTCTCTGTCAAATAAATAAAATCTTAAAAAAAAAAAAAAAAAAGGAAAAAAGAAAAGAAATAATCTGAAAAAATCATCAAGGCATACTGCTGTTCATCTGAGAGTGGGGACATCTTATAGCCAAGTGATGTCCCTGTTCCCTTCTGTGTTGCTCTGCTGGCAGTGTTCAAGTTCATGGATAACTTGAAGCAAGTGGGTTTTACTTTCAATGCAATATTTCTCTCTCTTTCTTTATTTAAGGCTTTATTTATTCATTTGACAGAGAAAGAGAGAGAGCACAAGCAGGGAGAACAGCCGGCAGAGGGAGAAGCAGGCTCCCGACTGAGCAGGGAGCCCGTTGAGAGACTCCATCCCGGGACCCTGGGATCACAACCTGAGCTTAACAAACAGAGCCACCCAGGCATCCCTCAATACAGTATTTCTCAAAGTATGGTTCAGTTCTCAGGTTTGAGGGTCACTGCAAGGGAACAAGGGACCATTTCTAGGGGGTCCTCTGGTCGGGTCAATCAGGTCTAACCTCAATTTTTTATGCCTTTTTAAATCACACAATATTTCATTAAATGATCTGATACCGGCAACTTTAAGGAGTAAAGCAAGTTATGATTTCAAACCTACGCTTGGCCAAATAGCTTTGTACTGAGAGATGGAGATTCACAATGACTTTATAATATCTTTTCACCCAAATGTCAGAAGGAGAGGAGTGAACACACGTGGGTTTGTATAAAGTGAACCCCGGGGGCACATGCATCGCCAAGGAGGAAGCCTGTAGAGTTATCTGCTCCGGAAAGGGAAAAAAAGGGTTCCCACAAGAAAACAGAGTTTCTCTAGAAGGGAAAACCAGAAAGATAAGCTCTTTGATCTCTAGGTGAGGTTCTTTAAAGAAACACAGGAAGGGAAATCACCGCCAGACACAGGAAAATGTAGGCACTATAAAGACGAGGGCACCTGGGGGGCTCTGTCCGTGAAGCAGCTGACTCTCGGGTTCAGCTCAGGTCGTGATCTAGGTCGTGAGATCGAGCCCCACATCAGGCTCCGCATTCAGCATAGAGTCTCGTCCGCATGGAGTCTCGTGGATTCCCTCCCCCCTCTGCCCCTCCCCACCAAGCTCTTTCTCTTTCTCTCTCTCAAATAAACCAGCAAATTTAAAATAGAATAAAATAAATGAAAATAAAATAAAATATTTAGTCCTGGATGTCCGCTCCAGCATCCCTCCTATTTATCAAAATTGCCGCAACCTTCCTAGGGGTTTGGTCCGTCGTCCTGAGCCCTCCTCCCCCCTTACTCATCCTGTTCATCGTGTTTTCCCGGCCAGCCTGGTCGATCCGCACTTGTAGAAAACCCAAGAAGTACATTTAAAAGAAAATGCAAAACATTGATAATTCCATAAAGACAACCACTGTTGACATTTTGAAATGTTTCTTGATGTCTCTTTCCATCCACAGACGATTAAAATCAGAGATTTGTATGATTTTAGGACCCGATCTTTTAACTTATGGCTATAATGTGAACATTCCCCGTGTTATTTCAAAAGTGTAAATATAATAAAAATGTGTAATATTCCATCTTGGAAATCCCATAATTCACTCAGCCATTTCTTTATAGTTTAAGATTTGGACTGTTTCTGGTTTTCATGTATCATAAATAATGTTGAGATTCATGAATCTTTCGTATAAAGCATTTTGTTTTCCTTAGAATATTCCCTTGAGAAATTCCCAAGAAAGACATTTTGCTGTATCAAAAAGGAAAGCTATTTTTGAGGCTCCTAATACACATTGCAAAACTGTTTATCAGAAGCCCTGTACTCACGGTTATTCAGGAGCTCCGTTTACACAATCTCTCCCACCACAAGCACCACCTCTGGGTTTTCATACTTTCTTTTCTTTAAAGTAATGCTCGGGGTAAAAATACTATTGGGTCATTGTCGGAATTTTGGTCATTGTTTGAATTTACATTTAATCTGGGAGAAGTTGGATATCTCCATAGAATTGCTAACCACTTGCTTTCCTAAGGGATGAAAAATTATTTTCCTTTAAAATATTCATCTTCTATCTTCAGTTTTTCTTGCCTATCTAAAAAGTCTTCATTTCAGTGAGCATCTTTTTTTTTTTTTAAAAGATTTTATTTATTTATTTGACAGAGAGAGATCACAAGTAGGCAGAGAGGCAGGCAGAGAGAGAGAGAAAAAAAGCAGGCTCCCTGCTGAGCAGAGAGCCCGATGCGGGACCCTGAGATCCCAGGACCCTGAGATCATGAACTGAGCCGAAGGCAGAGGTTTAACCCACTGAGCCACCCAGGCGCCCCTTCAGTGAGCATCTTAACATAAGTTCTGTTATGTGTTATTTTTCTTTACTTGCTCATTTGAATGTTTTTCGACAAAATATCCATTTCACGCCTTCTAAGTAGTCCAACCCAACAATACATTTCATTTTCCGTTCATTGTATGTTTCGTATTGTAATTTTGAAAAATTTGAGAAACATCTACTTCTATGACCTTTTTATATTTCTATGGTTTAATTTTTATTTAACTCTTCAAACCATCTGGAATTTATTTTGGCATACGGTAAAGGTTTAATTTAACTTTCTGTAAATAGTTAACCAATTGTTCCAATAGCACTTGTTGAATATATTAAATGCCTACATTTACTGGAAGTACTTGAGGTAATCTGTTCACTTCTCAACAGAGATTATAGTTACATTATAATTCTGGAGATAGTCTCATTTTTGTTAGTTCCTACACAGTGTGTAATTTTATTTTTCATTTCTATCTCTGATCAATAATTGCTATAGGAAAATATTTTAACATTTCTAAATGTTTACAGTTTCTAGCTTAGAACATCTTCCTTAATGTTTATGCCTATTAGACTCTGAGAATGTGGCCTGTATTAATTTCCATATCTAAGCTTTTTCTATTTCTGCATATGCTAAAATCTGAGATGCCACTTCTCATTTTTTTTTTTTTCAATTTTTGAAATCAGAATGCAATGCATCTTACAACCTCAGTGAGAGTTTCAGCAACCTCAACAACCTCAGTGATAGTTTCGGGGGTTTTTTCTGGTTTTTGGTTTTGGGTTTGGGGTTCTTTTTTTTTGCACAAGCTTTTGGTAAAGTCTTACCACATTTAATTTCCTCTCCTCTTAAGTCTCTCTCCTCTCTGTTTTGAGTATGTAGGTTGAGACTCTGACATCTATACAACACAGCTACCATCTCCTTTTCTCCCTGGTCAAATTTATTTCCCTGTCCATTCCCAGTGTGACTGACTGGCTGATGTTTGCTTTCTCTGCTTCCATTTCCTGCTGAATTTCATTTGAAAGGAGGCCTTTCCTTTGTCAGTCTTCGCTCCCTTCAGGCCACCCTGCCCTCCCTAGAGTCTAAGCTAGTTTCTCAGCGGCAAGGACTTCTAAAACACAAGCCAGGGTCCTACGTTTCTTTAGGTTTCTTGTTGTACCTTTATCCTGCAGGAAGGCGACACCTAAGAGAGTTGACAGAATTGGAGGTCCTCTTCTCTCAAACTGCAGAACCTTCTGTAGGTTCTCTGATATCCCCTGCTTATACTTCTTTAGGAAGTCAGTCTCTCTGGAATTGGATAGCTGAGCCCTGAATTGGGGGCTGGGGAGGAGGATCGCTCAGAGACCCTTGGGGGGAAAGGGACCTGACTCACGGAAATCCTTTACTGAAGGATCTATGAGTCTGAATCATAGATTCAGTGTGCATATGGACAATGGGATGGTTGGGTCCAACCCCACTAAATGCTCACGAACAATAAGACCCCCCACTAGGTGTTTACTGCTGACCAGATGATCTCTGGTTGTTTGAAATGAGATTTCCTATGGCAAGAGTTGGTTTAATACCTGTGGAGCACAGCCATAAGATCACACATGGAAGACAAAGTTGAATGTCAAGACCACCTCCCACAGCTATGTCAGACTGTTCCAATCCCAGGTCTGGTCCACTTTGCTAAATTATAGAGTATAAATGCTGTATCCAAATAAATTAAAACATTAAAAAATAAAAATCTAAAAATTGCTAACTATATAGTACATAAAAGATTTTCTAGACGCATCTCAACCTACAAAAGAACAAAGATTTTCCGCATTTAGTTTTTAGGCTCTTATTCTAATATTCTACAGTAAAATTTGGCAAGATTAATGGTGATTTTTTTAACTTAAAAAATACAAGTGGAATATTTTAAGGGTGAAAACTGAGAAAAAAAAATATGCTCTTAAAACATTTTAGCTAAAGGTTTACACTAAGTTCATGGCACTATAAATCCATGTCTTAAAATGGGCTGAATTGGGGACACTTACTTTATAAGAGTATTATCCTGTAATGGGACAGGGAATTAAGCTGCTTCAACTGAGAACACAAAATAGACTCAACCTGTAAAATATGCTAATGGTAGCACAGTTTCACTGCCAGTAGAAGGGCATATTTTCTGTCATTAAAATATATTAGTGCTTAACATAGCTATTCAGAATGTAATGCTCCCTGATGTATTCCAACCTTTGTCCATGCTGACAATCCAAAATACCCTTTGTCACCAACCTCTAAATCGGTACTTCTCAAACACGATCTGGCATCAGAATGTGTGAAATAGCATGAAATGCTTTTATGAGGCCCAATGGCATACAATAAATTAAACTTTAATTTACTATACTTTTAATTTGGGACTAAACGAGAGTTAGTTCCAATCATATTTCAGCATGACAAAAAGGTCAGAGGCCATTTAAGAACTGTCTACAGAAGAAACATCTAATGGTGAAAATGTTTTTCTGCTATTTTTTTTTTTCTTGAGAATTTGAGATCTTTTAAACTGCATTATTCAATTTTAGGTATGCAATCTAGTGTAGTAAAAAGTGAGCAATGTTTTCCCTTGAGAAAGACCTGGGTTTGGTGAGGTCATTACCTCCTCCAGAGCCCAACCTCCTTACTAATAATGGAATGACACCACTTCACAGGAATGTTGGGGTTTGTTTTCTGGTGGTTTGCTCAGTAGTTGTTATTGTTTTTACTTTTTATTATGGAAATTTTCAAATGTAAGTATAGACAGAATGGTATAATCAATTCCCAATGTCACTCACTCAGCCCCACAATTAGCAACCCAAGGTCAATCTTGACCTACTCATGACCCACCACACCCCCCCCAATATTCTGTAGCAAATACAAAACATCATGTCATTCCACCAGGAATATTTTCATGTGCATCTGTAAAAGATACCTTTTTTTTTTTTAAAACACCATCACATCATTGTTTTCCCAGCTTAAAAATTAGCAACTGCCAATAAAACGTTAATTTTCCAATTTTCTTATGTCATCAGTAGTATTGTAATTCAGGTTAACTAGTTAGTTATTAGTTTAAATGAAGATCCAAATAAGATCCATATACTGCAAATGCTTGAGATGTCTTTTAAGACCTATTTAATTGTTTCTTTCTTTCTTTTCTCTTTTCCTTTACAATTTAACTGGGTTGTTTGTCCGGTAAAGTTTGCCATTGTCTGGATCTTGGCTATTGCATGGCCATGACTTCATTGAACACATTTCTCTGAACCCTGTATTCCTTGAAAATGGGCAGTAGGATCTGGAGCCTTGACTTTTTGGTGGAGGGTGGGTAGGGACCCCAGAGGGCAGGAATACTTCATAGATGGTATTGTGTTCTCCATCAAGAGACACGTAATGTCTCTTTTTGTGATACTAGCAGCAGCTGCGGATAGTCTATGCCCAGAACCATCGATTCACTGGGGGTTGCAAAATGATGATTTTTCTCATGCTACCATGCTTTCCTTATCAGCTGGAGAATTTCTGGACAAATTTCTCTTGTTCGCCATTTGGTCACTCCATGGAACAACTCACATAGAGAAGGCAGGATAGATATTAGGAGTTTTTTCCCCTCATGCATTTGCAATATCATGAATTGATTCCTGAGCCCCCACCACCATTGATTAACACATTTTACTATCATTATTAATTTATAGATTTAAACATAGTTGATATATTTAAATCCTTTGCAGTTTTTATTCTTATTGATGCCCAGACTGTCCCATTTTATGCTCCTAAGAGTCTCTGCATGTTGTCCCTGGAACCTTTGTGATGAGATTCTAGCAATCCTCAACAACCAGGGTTGATTACGTGATATTCCAGTCTCATTGTGCATATTTCTACCCCTGAGCCATTTTCCCATGACTCTCGGTTCCTTCTAAGTAGGAAATGATATTTAGAGACCATAGTCTGCGCATTAGTGGTGCTGTTGCTGGTAAGCTGGTCATTTGATCACTGTTTCCAGGACTTTTCAGTAAGTGGTACTAGAAAATACATCCTATTTTGTTTTTGTTTAAGATAAAATACCTCAGGCATCCTTACAAATTACTTACAGTTCAACTTTAAGACTATCATGTCTTTCATTTCTCTTTTAAATCTATCTGTCATTTCTCCCACACCAAGAATCTGGGTTCTTAAGAATACCAGAAATTACAAAAAAAAAAAAAAAAAAAAAGTGAATGATCACATTTGAATTATTTACCTGCTTTATTCCACATTAACTGCACACCATTCTCGGAGAGCATGACGAGTGCTGCCTCAACCATAAGATTACTATAAAACATTTTATAATTATACTTTCAGTTCTTTTTTCATCCTTGGATATAACCACATACAGTCAAAGTAATAAGTGTTAAAGTCACTTGGACTAATTCTTCTCCCTGTGTGGTTAATGCTACCAAATGAAAACACAGACTGTTTTCAGGGTTGTTGTTTTTTTTTTTTTTTATGTATTTTTGGTTTTGAGAGATTATACTTTTCATTCTATGACTTTATAAACTATTTACTGTGTTCCAGAGTCAAAGGTATAAGACAGATGTATGAGAAGAAGTCGGGCTTCCATCCTTCTCTGCAGGGGCTATGCTAATACTCTCCGTGTTGCGAATTTCAGTACTTGTGCTCCTACAGCGAACACAGAAGACTGTTTCAAGAAGGAACTATAATTGTAATGTATGGACAAAATGCCAGTACATGGAAGGGACTTACTATAGGACAGCCATCATCTTAGTCTTATTTGGAAAAGAAAAAGCCCCTTCTTCTATTGTTTCCAAGATTGGAGTTGCAGGAGGGAGGTATCTTGGAGAGAATCCTATTTCACAGCCCCACATCCCACACCCAGTACGGTGCCTGGCACACAACAGAAAGTCAATCCCTATTTGCTGAGAGAACAATGGAATCAGAGCCTGAATATGTGTCATTGTTCCTAGACCCGCTGCTACCAGCACGGACATCACATACCAAGGCCTCGGGTCCAGGCATCTTATCCTTTGTGGGAACAGTGTGTTCGGGATTAGGTCTATAAATGGAGCCCATCTGTACTCAATGCCTGTATTTCACATGTCACGGCTCTAGGTAATAGGTACATGTTTTAGTGTTTAATACAAGGGGAAAGTTTTGAGTCAAAAACTTTGCCTTTTCCTCATGAGAAAGGGAAGCTTGCTCAACTGTTTTGAACTCTGCAGAATTAAAAACTTCTCATCGTTAACCCCCAGAGGGAAGAGCTCAAGAGAAAGCATCAGCTGAGAGCACGAGGCATACGGTTCTTGGTCTGCCATGTGGAAAGTGTGGAATTACAAGCAGGGTGGCCGGTGTCCCCACACAAAAAACCTGACTCTCCAACCCAGCCTCCGGACCAATAGCGTTTGGAAGAAAGAAAGTCTTTCCTCGGTTTCAGGTAGAGAGGGAAAAACAGAAATGAATACACATACACATAAGAAAAGAAATCAGGACAGACTCTTTGTTATGACCAAGGATAACGAACTTTTTTGAAGAATTTATTTTACTCCTTAAGGAAAACTCGGAAATGAAGGTTTCATTAGAATTTCACCACGTGTTGTCATGCCCAGAAACAGACCTTCTATGTGGCCCATGTCCATGGGAGACAGAGAACTCACGCGGGTTTGCTCCAGAATCGTTGTCCACCAGAGGAGGTAAGACAGCATGTAAACAATTACAAACCAGATGAAATCCTGGGCCATGAGCAAGGATGAGCTACTATTCCCCGAAGAGCAGGAGACAACAACCATAGGCGGACGGCCTCTCTGAAAGCGACCTGGGGAAGGATGGAGGAGAGGCTACCGAAGCTGGGCATTGTGAGAATCATAGACGCTCAGTGGCAAGCTTGGCATGCCAAGGCGCTTGGACAGGCAAGGGCTGGGAAGGGCTGGAAATCCCATTTGATCAAGATGCCCGGCACATGGAAAGAAACGGGGGATAAGAGAAGCCAGGTAGTCCTGGGCCAAGCTACGTAGGGACGTGAACGCTGATCAGAGGTTGAGCTATCTCAGAGGAGGGAACAAATGAGACCCACTTAAGGTTCACAAAGGAGCGCCTGGGTGGCTCAGTCATTAAGTGTCTGCCTTCAGCTCAGGTCATGATTCTAGGATCCTGGGATCGAGCCCCACACTGGGCTCCCTGCTCCTCCCTCTCCCACTCCCCCTGCTTGTGTTCCCTCTCTCGCTGTGTCTGTCAAATAAATAAATAAAATCGTAAAAAAAAAAAAAAATGGTTTCTGACAAGGACCGTAAGTTTTAATAAGCCAATGTTCACTGTGCATCTACTACAGGCCAGGCTGTGAGTCAGATCTGGAGGATGATGATGAAAAGACACAGCCCCTGCCCCTAAGGGGCTCAGTGCCTGTGGGGAGAGTCAGAGGAGGAAATAATCATTGTGCTGGGGACAGAGGACAGAACCAGTGGGAGAACTTCCAAGGGGGTGAGGGAAGACGGATGGAGAGAGTGCTTAATTAGTCCAACCCAGCTCTGGGAAGGGAAGTGTATGTTAGGGTACGTTCATTAATTTCTACATAACCCAAATCTATTCATTTAAGCAGCCACATATTATTAACTTTCAGAAGTGGAAACCTGTCCAAAACAATTGTGCATGTGCGGAATGACGAAGAAATTGAAACAGTTTCTGGGAAAAGGCAATATTAAAGGCCATCAGTCACTGTCCGGGACTATCACGGCTGGCCCTGGGGACATGAGGCTCTGCAGAAAGTGCTCCAAACCTCAGATCCTGGACCATGTTTCCTTGGAACCATTCATGAGGCAGCGGCCCCACAGGCTTCGCTGTTTGGCAAAATAAGTAACCCATACTAGCACTCGAAATTCAAGTTGACCAGGTGCCCTCTCTGAGTCCAGCCACCTTTTTCAGTCCCCCTCTCCCTCCCCCGGCCGCCCAGGAAGGCTTCGATCTGCTCAAGAGGGAGGAGTGATGCAAGAAAATAATTCCTGAGAAGCCAGAGGAAGGAAGTCAGCCAGCAAGCAGACCGGGTCTCACCTGGGCGGGAACTAAAGGTGAGGATGCCATCTGGGGACTTTCTGAGCTAGAAGATAAACAAGGCTCAGCGGAAATGACGGGGGAGGGGCAGGGGTGTAAGAAGCAGAGGGCGATGTTCCAAGAACTGGGACAGTTTGGAGAAGAGCCACGTGAAAAGACACACGAAAGCCTCATTAATAAAACCAGGCCTGGACATTCACTGGAGGGCAGTGCCGAGAGGACGTCCAGGTGGGGCACCCTGAACAGCCACACACGTGCTGCCCACACGCCCTTGGGATGTCGTACCAAGCACGGCAGCCAGCAACACCCCACCTTGGAGCTGCCGGACCCCTTTTGGCACCGCAGCCCAAGAGCGGACAGTAGAGTCCAGGCTGGAAAGTTGGATGAACAGCCGTCCCCGTTGGCGTGGGCCACCTCAGTCCTGCTCAGGGCAGCTGGCCACCCTACAGAAGCTTCCATAAGACTCACAGAAAGAGGACTATAAAAGATAACACAATAGATTGAGTAACACAACTGAGCCTTTCAAGATACTTCTCCACCTGGCCCCAGGCATCCACACAGCAGCACCGTTTTCCTACCATCCGGGACCTCAAGGATGCCTCAGCCCCCCCAAGTCCAGATCCAAGAAAATATGGTCCAGAGTCATAAAGCTCCACGTGGCAGCAGACCAAAGCGTCCACGGAATGACCCAAGCCGCACAGAGCCTTAGTCTGTCAGGCGCTTCCTTGCAAGCCATGCCTGTGCTCTTGTGATGTAGCCAGAACTGGCCCAACGAAAGGAAACGTTTCCAAACACCAAATAAGCCAATCAAAACATAATGCTTGAAATCCCTTACGACAGGAAATAAATTCCACTATTGCCTCTACACCCAGCCCTTCCGACTCCAGCGGCGAGAGGATCAGCAATGTCTTCCCCCAATCTGGCTTTCTCTCCCCAGGCCAGCAAGTTAACTCACCTTTGTTTGGGGGCTCTCTCAACCTCTAGGTTACTTCTTCTTGACCGAAGAAGGACATGACATGGCTCCATCCAGCCTTCACCCGCCATTACTCCCCATCCTCGTGGCCAGGCTGCAAGTCCTAAGGCCTGCACGTTCCCCAAGATGGCAGACACTCCCGGAAGCGCTCCCTTTGCTACACCACAGTGGCGTATAAGCCCTGGGGACACACATTCAGTAGCAGCCACGAGAGGTTGAGAGGTGAGCACACTGGCTCTCGTCTAAGGAGTGCAGACGACACAGTAGGATTGCTTGCAATGACCTAGTCTCCAAGCGCTTGAAGACGGAGGATCTCTGAGCAGGGACTGGCCTGATCTCAGACAGAAGGGACGTCTGAGCACGGGCAGCAAGGCCTTCGTTGGGATGGGACTGGGCTCTCCACTCTCAGGACTCATCGGGGAAGCTGCATCGGGGAAGGTCGACCTTCACACCGTGTAGGCACCATTCAACTCACCTTGTGAAAGCGGTTTTTTAAAAAAAAAATCACAAAGTATCCCCAAAAAGGAGTCCAGGAAGACAGTGTTAGGAGAGGAAAGTGTCTACATAGTTCTAAACTGGATCCCGAGTCCCCAGTAAAAGACCTTATTCTTTTTGGTTTGAGAAATAGGTGATTTGCAAAAAGCTCAGGGATGCTGAAATTCAGAGTCCGCCTATGCCAAAGCTGATGAGAACAGCACGTCCTGCTGCATATACACTGCCCTGTATTTGCTCTGTGCCCAGACTGAGAACAGACTACACGTTATTCCAATTAACGTACTCTGGTCCTCTCCTAACAGACTATGAGCTCGCTTTCTCATTAGATCGCTAAATCTTCGGAATATTTAAGGAGCATAACTCCATTTGACCAAGATTACTCACTAACAAAGGAATGAGCTATTTGAGCTCACATGGCGTGCTGCTAAAAAACATCACACACACGGGCCAGAAACAACACGGAAACCCTCCTATCTGGTGAATCCACGAGCGCTCATCTCGCTTGGGGGAAAGGAGTGAACAGTACCTCCCCTATACATCCAAGGGCTATGTCCATGTTCCTCCACCAGAAATTGCAGAAGTTGGTATACACTTCCCAAGTGAAAAATGATGACATAAATAACTTGGAAATGTCAAGTGATATTTCTGAGGCCTGCCAACAGTTTAACCACAATGAAGGGCCTCGCCAAGATATTCATGAAAAGTTCAGAAGAAGTTACTATGAGAAGGATGTCCTCACAGCAAACAGATTTCTTCTCCTTAGGAAAAAAATGCATAAATCAATAGTTAGAATAAGGAAAGGGAAAATTAGGTTTGGCATAATAGTGGAAGAAAACAGACCCTTAGGAGAACTTTAGAAATGAGACTACACAAAGACTTCATTATTAATATACTATTGTTACTACTAGTATTAGAAATTCATTCAAACATTTCTTTCATACTTTTCCTTCCCGCAGATTAGATGTAAAAATGTCTTCTCTGAGCTTAAGGGCAAAGAACAGGCACTTGGCTCTGCCAACAGCTGGCTGTGTGATCTTGGGTAAGACCCTGTTCCTCTCTGGGGCTCAGAGTCCTCACCTGAAAAAACAGAATCCCTGAACGTCCTTCCAACTCTGACTGGCTACAATTCCAGATGCCTGTCAGGGCCACAGACCCAGTCCTCTGCCTCCCTGGCGATGGAAAGAGTTAGAGAAAAAAAAAAAAAAAAAAAAAAAAAACCAGCTGGAGAGGTGTTCTGAAAGGGGAAATCACACAGACGGGCAGTCAGTGGCATCCAGGGAAGGCAAGAGAAGAGTCAACTGTGACTCCATCCAGAGTGCCATAATGCCTTAGGGTTTTACCAAGACAGGCTTTTATAAACACAGAATGGGTCACGTGAGAGTCTGGATTTAACTTCGGGGAAAGTAATTGAAATTCTTAAAAAGGACGCCTGTCTAGGGGGAGGCCAGGGCAGGGGGAGGTAGGTATTGGGAGTCAGATTTAAAAGCTAAAATGAGTAGGAAAAAGTAGCAGGAGACAATAAGAATTTGAAAATCCAGTGGGCACGGAAAGCAAGAGTAGATTAGAGGGTAGGTAACAGAATTTGTAACTTGAAAAGAAATCCTGAATCCATTTAAATGTGGCAGGAAGAGACAAAACCTATGCCAGATAAGGTAGGGGGCCCCTTGGCTGGAGTCCACAGGAGAGAGGAGGGGACAGGGAGAAGGGATGATGGTACAAACACGTGTACAAAGAGCCCTGCAACATGAAATCAAGGTGTTCCCTCATTGGCTGCAGGCGTACGTCAGAATTTACCTTTGGTTAATTTTAGGAAAGTCAGAACCCACCATGAACGGAACATGCAGCCTTGTCCCTCATGCCTAGAGTCCAAGGGATCAAAGTTTGGTTCTGCCTTTCAGTGTCTTGTAGTCCAAAGCTAGCAAGGTAGACATTACACCACCACGTACACATACAAAGACACACACAGAGACTTTAGGAAAATGACGTGGGTGCTAATTTCTAAGTGTGCTTAACCTCCTTCCGTCCCATGATGCCTGCCCGTAAGAGGAAGCGCACGCCAGAAAATCCACGGGGTCTGGCAGATGCACCTGCCACAGTTCCCTGCACCTAACAAGCATTAAAAAATGAAACACACAGACACACACACACAAAGAAACACAAAAATAAAAGACTATTTGTGCGAAACAACAAGTTCTGCTAACTTTTTTTTTTTTTTAAGATTTTATTTATTTGAAAGAGAGAGCATGAGCTGGGGGCTGAGGGGGGCAGAGGGAGAGGGAAAAGCAGACTCCCCAATGAGCAGGGAGCCCACCATGAGGCTTGATCCCAGGACCCTGGGATCATGACCTGAGATGAAGGTAGATGCTTAACCGACTAAAGTGCCCGGGAACCCCGAGTTTCATGAACTTAAAAAAAAAAGAGTTCCAACCAAGGAAAGCTAAGCCTAGAATAGACTTTCACATCGATCCCCATAATCGACCTCTGAGGCCCCACATTGAAAGCTTCAGTGAGCTGAAGGATAGAAAGACACATCACCCTCTTTCCCAGAGAGAGACACAGGCTGAGAGGGACCACCCGCCCCCACCGGCTATGGAGCAAAAACAAACTGCGGAATTCAAGACTCGACATTCAGCCATCTGCCTTCAAACAGGTCCTCTGTGGGGTCAGCTCCAAAACCACCATGAGGAAGGATGAAAGAATTCACCCCAGAGGCTGGCTGGCTATTGAGTCTTTGGACCACAAGCCCTTTGCTCGTTGTCCCAAACTACCCCGTGTCCACTACCCTGTGAAGCAACCAAATGTCAGGTTGTTGCCGCTCTGAGGACACGTTTGTTGAATGGGAAGTCGGCGCCATTTTGACGGGAGCGGCCATGTTCCACCCAGACTTCGAAAAAGAAGGCATTGCTCGGTGATGTTGTAATTACGCGTGTAAATGACATCAGTATAGATAATTCTTGACTCCTGAAGGAGTTAAGTTTAAGAACGAGCTAAGGAAGAAACTCGGGAATATAAAATCCTTCCCCGGGTCTACAAAGGTCTCCAAGACTCTGTGGACGCCAAGGGTGGAAGCAGCTTTTTAGGAAAGGAGATCATTTTTGGGGTGATTCTCCTGAGAAAAGGAGCAGGATGCTTGAGGTCAGGGTGTCAGTCTCCGTTGTTTCACACCGCCTGGGTGTCCTTGAGTTGGTCACTCGCACATGCAGAGCCTCTGCTTTCTGGCTCGTAAAAGGAGGCGTCGGAGCCAGGTCTGCACCAGCTGTAAAATTCTATGATTCTCTAAGTAACCGTTTACTGCGCGGCTGGCAAGGCCACCTCGATAATCAGAATGACCCAATTAACACAGTGCAGTGTCGGCTATTCTAACTACAGTTGCAAAAAACAAAAATAAAATTTAAAAAGCCAGATCGTTGCAGAGTGGAAGGCACTCTGATCATGAAATCCAGTCACTTTATTTTTCAAAACAAATGGGAGACTCTGAGGACCAAAGAGGTCGAAAAGCTTTGTTAAATTATAAGCTGATTAGTAGCAGAAGCAAGACTAAGGCTGCCTGACGGGTTCTGCTTGCACCGAGCTGCGATCTTGCCCCTCCAGCTTCAGCCCTGCCGTCTGCACCAGCAGCTGCCTCGGACCCTGTGCCTTTTACGTGACTCATTAAACAGCCTCCATCACAGCTGGGCTTTACTGGCCGTGGGGTTATTCATTTTCCAGACACCTAACCTAGGAGACCCTGGAAGAGCGACCTGAAAGGCCTTCATGAAAGTGGGTCAGGGTAAAATTCTCTAGAAAGTCCTCCGAGAGCCGCTGAAGACAGCAAACATCTCTCCTCCACCTACTGGCTTCTCGTGTTTATCGGATGAGAATTCTGCAGGTAGGAGGTTCATGGGCAAGTTGGTCCCGATCCCAGAACTTCAGGAACCAGACCGCTGCCTCGACACCCCTCGCTTGCCGTCGCTCGGGCTTCGGGCGGCTGTGCAAATCTGCAGACCCCACAGGTGGGTACCTGGCCTCGGATGGCCCCTCCCTCAGACCTGGCTCTGCTCCTGGCCAGGCCGGATCTATGGATTCCAGCAGCCACTGGGCGTGGTGGGGCACTACCAGGACAGCTGTCCCCACCATGCTCCAGATATGGACTCTGCAGAGGGACAGCCCTGAAAACCTTTTAGGGACACTAGGGACTTTGTGCGGGGAGCAAAGCTGCATCCCACCCAGCGTGCCGCCTCGTGTTCTAATACGAGACGATTCCTTCCCAAAGCTACAACATACGGACACTGAACCCCAAATCCTGCTGGGTGCACCAGCTTGTCACATCTATCAGGTGTGATACTGTCTGAGAGAGGCCAGACTCACAGGGGTCCGTGCAATGTGTCTCCGTTTATGTAAAACCAAAAATAAAAAAGCAAAACTGGAATAGTGACAGAAGTCAGAAGGGGTGATACCTCGTGGTAGGGGTGAGACTTGGGGGCACAAGGAGCTTCCCGGGGGTTGGACATGCTCTGTTTCTTGATCTGGGTTTCTGGAATCGGGTGATTCCAAAGGTATGAAGGTATTTAGAAGTTCAGACATGTGTGTGCTTTACTATACACATGCTAAATAGAGCTCCATGAAAATCAAAGTATTGTGTGAGGCCCCCGACGTCAGCAGAGAACACGCTTCTTCCTTTCCTTCAGCGTGGGGGTGTCTGAGATTCTCCGGATGGGGTCTTTGCAAACCACAGGGGTCACAGGAATAGCTAGATCACAGGCTTGCAGGCACCCGGCCCGACACAGAGAGACTTATGTGAATGACACCCTTTCATCCCTAAAGCATTTCCATGGGGTGGAAATGGCCACGTCTCCCCTCACACAGAGAGCACGAAGTCGCTTCATGACCTAAGGGGAAGCAGCGTGTGCAGAGTCACCCTGGAAGTCAGGCGTCAGAACACTGAGGCCAAACCAACACAGTCTGAATCCAGAGCCCATGAGACAGAGAGAACAGGAGCAGGAGGACAGGAAGGGCAGGAAGCAGAGCAGAGAGCCCGATGCAGGGCTCGATCCGGAGCCCCGGGATCATGACCTGAGCCCAAGGCAGACGCTTCGCCGGCGGGGCCCAGGTGGTCCCAGAGCCTCTGTTCTTCACTGGTCTTCACGGTTCCTTGGGCGCTACAAGGTTGGGGGTTTCTCAAGCTGGCTGATACTGGGCTCGTTCTCTTTTCCCTCCGCCCAAGAGGCCTGTGCCTGTGTGACACGGTCTGCACACTCAGCATTAAGAGGAAAGAGGACAGAGGCCTGGAGGCACGGCTTCTCTCCACTGGACCACGTTCTAGAGTTCATTCGGGAGGCACACCGAGTTGGGTACAAAGGCCTACACAGTCTCCTTTCTTTGCCTCTACCAGCAGAAAGCAGGTGCTCCTACTGCTCTTACTCACCTGATTCCTCCCCCTTGAGAGAAATGCGCAGTGGGGGCGACCCAGAATGTTTTCACGTGCTATTTGCTGGGACGTTCTGGAACACCGCGTCTTACTTTGGACACAATTTCCACAGCGTGCCACACACCTCAACGATCTGCTCTGGCCTTCTGAAAAGGCTGAGGAGGCTTATTTTCCTTTTTCTAGCTTGTCTATTGTTATGACATCAAATATAAGTACGGCGTAATCCATAGAACCTGGAGAAGGCATTAAGTGCTCTTTAATTAAACGGGACGCGGCTCATGGCTTTCCAGACACCCTCTTTTATCCTCTACTGCCTTCCCAATTAGCTCCCTGGAGCTCTCACATGCCAACCTGCTGGATCATTGATTTCTCGATTAAAAGCGGCCATAAATTACAGGCCCTGTAAAAACCCACCGGGGAGAAGGGTGGAAAGCAACTTAATGACAGCTTGGACCCCATCCGCAGACAGGCCCGGCTGCCCACCCAGAGTATCAACTGGGCTCTGTTACGGGAACGTGGCATGATGCCTTGCCCGCCCCTGCCCCCCACGGCAAGAACTCACCCACGCACTTTTCCAGTCACTTGGAAAACAGACGGCCTGCTGCAGTTTTCTATGAAACAACTGGTCTCACCACTGCCCCTGAGCACCTGGCTGGCTCCCTGCCCACGGCTGGGACCCTGTGTTCACAGGGTCCAACCCAGCCCAACCCCAGGGGCAGGGCAACATGTCCTAAGGGCAGGCGGCCCAGCAGCATCCTGGAGGACGGAAACGCGGCTGGGATGCAGGTGCCGGGGACAGACCACCATTCCTGCCGCCCTCGGCTGCCCACGCGCCCTCCCTCACCAGGCCAGGAGATCTCCCACCTCACCTCAGGGCTCTGCCTGCTAGGCCTGCTCCCCTTCATCACACCCCACATCTGCCCACGTGGCCACAGCGACCGCCCCAGAGCTGCAGCTCCCGAGAAGCACCGTCCACCCTGTAACTAGCATGTGGCAATCGGGCCCGAACTTGCCGTGTGGCCTTGACCACACAGAAGAGGACACCTCAGTCTCCGGCCCATTCTGCTTTGCTCCATCATGGGCGATGGAACCTGCAAGTGCCAGGTTCTGCCAGGTCTGCCCAAGCTCTCCATCACCTTCGCTCCCAGTGGACTGCCCCATGAACTCGGGCCCCACCAGCAAGAAACCTCTGCATCTGGCAGACTGGACGCGCTCTGCTTCCAACGAGTGGGGAGTGATTTCAGGGACACGCACGATCCTTGATGCTGTTAAGGCATCAGCGTGAGGTCCCTTCAGCGAAGCAGAGGGGAATCAGTCCTCAGTGCCCACCTCTTATGCCAAGCACAGCCTTGTTCTCCACGAGCCTCTGTGAAGGGACAGAAGCACACACACACACACGCACACACACACGCACGCACACACACACGCACGCACACACATGCATGCACACCTACCCTGTTCCTTTCCGCAAGATGGGCAAAAAGATCAATGTTGGCGCTGGTAAAAGAAAAGAAATAAAAGCCAGGAGAGCAAAAGAGAGGGAGGCTTAAATCAGAAAACAATACTCTTGGATCATTTCAGATAATAAATAAATAAATTTAAGTGATCACTAAAATGAATGACTCTATCACAGATTTCCAATAAAAATAAGAAAAAGTGACTCAAGCCAACATCCCAACCAGAGCAAGAACCGCGCCCCGTGTGGGAAACTGTACGTGCAAACGCGGGCAGCCCCGAGGTCACAGGATCCCTCCAGAGAGTCAAGAACTCGTTGTGCCAAGGGGAAAAAAACACGACAATTTTCGAGTTATCTTTGAGAAACCATTTCCTGCCCACTGGCAAAGGGCAAAGCCAAAGGGAGGCTCTTGGAGGAGGTTCTCACCTGGTCGTCGTAGCGGTACGTCAGGAACTGCTCCCCTGTGGTGTCTTCGAGAAAACTTCCCTGAGGTGAGAGTGCAAACTCGGGAAGGAAGTAGGCTCCAGGGGACTTCTCTGCCGTGGTCTGAAAGGCAAGGTCACCTGGTTACAAGTAAGGCCCCGTGAGGACCCCCTGACGGGCAGGCAGTCCCCGAACCGGGTGATTCCCAGAGCACTTACCTGCTAACAGCTGTCCCAGAACGGGACATGACCTTGCTTAGTAAAGGCCAAGGTGCGACACACCAGGGGTCTGGGTGAGGCACTGTGAGGCCAGGACACTCCGCTGGTCCACCTCAAACTCGCACACACGGTACCGACTCCCAGACACCCGCCCTCTCCCCACTGCCCACAACCTTGCAGAGTTTCAGCTACAGCACAGTTAACTTCAGCACTGTGGTTGCCAATCCACTGTGCCTAGGACTTCCATTTCCTTCCTTCCTTCCTGTTTTTGTTAGGTGAAGGAGTGAGAAACAAACTTTCTTCCACACTATGAAAGAAACGCATGTTCACCACAGAAACCTTTGAAGATACCGATAAACACAAAAGAAAATCTATAAGTCGCCCCGTAATCCCTCCAACCAATAATCACCACTTTTAATTGTTTGGGTGTATTTCCTTTAAGACTTTTTTTTCTTTCCTCATAATGCTTTGGATGTTTATAGAAAAATCCAAGATGAAATAAACATGGCTTTGGCAGGGAGACTCCGTTTGGTTCAAGAAATGCCCAGACTCGGGCATCTGGATCACTAGACAGAAGCCCCCGTCGTCAGGGCAGAGGGGATTCAGGAAGAAGGACATCATCCCTTGGAGACTATAGGGGGTCCAATGGCCCGGTGGACCTCCTGCCATCAGTTGCCAATACCTTCAGCCGGGATCCCTGCCTTGACTGGTTGACAAGGAGGAAAGAGATAAAGGAGATGGCGCCCCGCGACACCGTGTGCAGCCCCACCTGGTCCGGGAATGCAGATCAGCAACTCTGCCTCCAACACGGCACCTCACTCCCCTGCTTGGGAAGGAATGAGTAAGAATCCAAGAAAGAGACCACGGGTGCTACTCTGAGAAAAACACTCTCTGCAAACAGGAAGCATGAGGAGTAAAAGTCCCCCTCAACTGCCTCTGCTCCCCCAATGGTCACATTCTCAAACTGCTGCAGGAACTATAGTTAAAGCAAAACATCCAGGGCGCCTGGGTAGCTCAGTGGGTTAAAGCCTCTGCCTACAGCTCAGGTCATGATCTCAGGGTCCTGTGATAGAGCCTGCATCTCCCCCCCCCCACCCCCCGGACTGCCTCTCTGCCTACTTGTGATCTCTCCCTGTCAAATAAATAAATAAAATCTTAAAAAAGAAAGGGGGTGCAAAACATCCATGTGAATGCCATACATACATACATACATAACAAGGACAATCAGTAGGTGACTATCTTGGCAAGGCACAGAAAACAAACAACTCTAGGTTTCGGTTGGCACTAGACTGTTCCAAGAACTTCAGAAGTTTCCTATGACATTTCATTCACACATTCATCCCAGGGAGCAACAGGAATCTTCCCAGAGCCATGCGCCACCCCCGCACCCCATCTCCCTTGCCTTGCTTCAGAACGGCTAGCTTCAGTCTGGACTGCTCTGATCTGAAGTGAGGAAAACAGGACAGTCACCCAGAAGCCTTGACACAGGTTTTCTGGGTAAGTTTTTTCTAGCAGAATGCTGTCGTCTGTGGCGGCAGCTTTGCTTCAGAAATTAGTGGAGTCCCTGCAGCCTGCCACAGTGCCAGTGGGGTAGGAGTCTGGCAGGGAAGTCTGTCCAGGCTCCAACAAAGGTGCGGAACTCGTCTATGACACCTGGCCAGCCGCCGCTGATGGCTGCTGGAGACTGTTGCTCCAAGTAGCCTGGGAGCTAATACCACAGACCCCACAGAGACAACCGGCTCTCAGACATTGTAGTGCTGTTTTATGGATCTCAACCTGAAACCCCAGAAAAAGCAAAAAACCTTTCCAGTACTCATGTTTTCACACCTCGGTCATTTTTCGTGTAGGAAAAAAAAAATATCATAGACTCTCTGGCTTGACTATAGCTATAGCTAATCACCTTCTGCTTTCTGACCTGCTGTTTCCAATGGTTAAATTTTGTCAGGCTTAAAAAAAAGAGAGAGAGAGAGACAGGAATGAAAATGTCCATGTGAAAAAAGAAGGTAAACTTAACAAGATTTCTTGCTTCTGTGTATGTTTCCTAGGCGGTTTGAGGATGTGTCAAAGTCTAGTTATTCTTACCAAAGACAAACACATCTAGGGAATCCTCAGGGAAATCCTACATGACCGCAGAACAATGATGGGTTTCATCTCAAGACAGTTCCCTATAAACTGATTACCAACACACCTAGCAAATAGTCTGTAACGTTTAGTTGCTGTCATTGTGATTTGCCTCTATTGTTTTTAAAATTCAGAGACTCATAATTTTAAATGTCTAAGGAGGCTTGCCACCCACCACAGAGAAGAAGCCAGGCCTGGAGTCCACAAGCGGCTATGTATGAAGACACAGAAATCCAGTTACCAGAGAGTGGGGGCGGGAAGCCACGTAGGGTCATCACCTGAAGACGGCTCCCTGAATACAGTGCTTTATGTGTAGTTGATCACATGTTCCACACGTATTTACTGAGCATCTACTATGTACCCGGAGCCATTCTAAAAGCTATGGGTACCATGAGGAACAAGAAAGATAAGGTCCTTTTTATGGAGGTTTCATTCTAATGGGAAGATGCATAATAAGCAAACAAATTCATAAGTAAGAGAATTAAAGTTCTCAGTGCTATGAAGAAAATAAATAGGGTGATATGGGGTAAGTTGAGTCTGCAGAAAGAAAGGGGGTCAGTGAGGCTGATCCAGGTGGACAAGGAAGAGAGTAGAGAGAGAGGGAGAGATGGAAGAATGGAAGAGGCAGGACACGTGGAGCACTGTGGGCCCAGGCAAGGGGTTACAGAACCACCAGGTGTATCTCAAACCTTGACTGGAGGTCATGGAGGATGGGTTAGAAGGGGGCAAGAAGGGAACCATTCCAAGGATGGAAAGCTGTTGCACTAATCCAGGCAAGAAGGGGTGATTCTTCGGATGAGGATGATGGCAGTGAAGAATGGGAGAGCTGATGGACGAGAGGTAGAACCTCCAAGACTTGCCGATGGGTGAGAAGAAGGGAGGAATCAAGGACCATTTCTGGGGTTTAGGCTTGAGCAACAGGCTGTAAAGGAATACCATGGACGGGCAGCCCTGGCAGGAAGATAGGGCAGAGAGGCGATAATTCTGTTTGAGTCACGTGCAGTTTGAGATGCTAGGAGACATCCATGCAGAGAGCTTGAGTTGGCCATTTAATACGGATGTCTGGAACTCAGAAGGGCAGTCTAAGGCCAAAGACAGAGATTTGGAAATCATTGTTGACATTTTCATACATTTATACATACACTCACACCTTCACAGCCATCCTACCTGAAAGGACCCTCCCTAGAGAGTTTGGCAGACGAGGGCTTCTGTCTGGGGCCCCTAATAATTCTCATGTCTGAAGGGGAGTAGAGAAGGAGCAAGCAGAAGAAGTTAAAATGAGGAATCCTTCAGAGAAGACTCAAGAAGAGAAATCATGGGTCATGGAAGGATTCGGCATCAAAGAGAGTGGCCAACTACCTTGAATGCCTCTGAGAGACTGACTAAGACGAGGCCAGAGAAGGGCCCGCTGGGCGTAGCAACAAGGAGATCTTTGTCAACCTTGACAAAAGTAGGTAGAGTGGAGCGGCGGGGACCATGGTCATGGGTTTGGGGACTGGATAGAAGAAGAAGACCAGACCAGGAAAGGACACTGAGAACAAGGCAATGGTGAAAGGGAATGTGGAAGTATGGGCAGGATTTTTAAAGACTGGAGAAGCGGGAGCATGAGTGCTTGGTTATGGGAGTCATCGGGGGTAAGAGAGACAATAGAGGAGATGAGAGATCACTGCAGGAGGCCAACCCTTGAAAAGACAGAGGAGTGGGGTTCCACCTGTGCGTGGAGAGCCTGGCTTTCCTAAAGAGAAGGATCCCAGGTCCATGTGAGTCTACACCATACCACACCCGCCGGCAGACCCCTGACTTTGACCCTCCATCTTCACTGTGCCTCCTCCTCCGACACCCTTCTACTGGGTCCCAAGGTCATCCACCTGTGTCTCTCTCCCCACTTTCTTACCTCCCAGCCGGCTCTCTCACCTGGCGCCCCCCTGCAATTGCTCTCCAGCTCAAAGAGTGGGCCACCTCCATTGTCTCCCAAACAGCTGCCTTCTGCGGCGAGGTGGGACCGTCCTAAGCCTGCTGTGCGTGACACCTTCTGAAGACTCCTTTGGTCACACCACGCTTCTCTGAGATCAGAGGACTCACAACTCGGTTTCCCCATGATTTAAAACAGCTACAGACACTTAATTAGCTCCACTGAGCTTTCTTTTCTCTGCTTAAATTCGGATTGGGTAAAATGAGGTCTGTTTTGTGAGATTAAGAGTCACTTATGGTTTGTCTCAAAGTATCATGATTGTTTATTTAATGCTTTATTGTATTTGTTATTTTTGATGCAAAAAACTATCATCTTTAAATAAGAAAATGCCATTTCATTAAAGTCATCCAATAACAATAAAAAAAAAAAATGAGGTCTGTTTGCCCCACGTTTTATTCCTATCCCGGGCTTCTGCCTCTCCCCCCAGGCCCACTGAGGTGTCGCATGTTGGAGGAAGTTCCCTAGGGCTGAGAACAACATCTCTCTCGAGTCAGCCCATCCCCGACCGCAGGTGTGTGGGCAGTAAGGAGGGAAGACTGGTGGGTTCCACTACCTGAGCTACGCAGGACAGGATCCTTCTTCAGCAATTCCACCTGCAGGGTTCAAGGTCACTGGTCCCTGGGCCACATCAGATTCCCTCCACACCCCCATCCCATTTTTGTTACCAAGAAAACAAGGAAGACTTTATACTTGTCTCTTTTTATCAAAATCCTTACTCCTGAGTAAATTTCTCATCATTCAAGAGTTGATTCTAAAACCCCACTCCAATTCCAGTCCTCTCCCTCCACAGCAGCAAGGGCGCACCAAGGTCACAGGGCACCCCCCTGAGAAGGTGTGCGGGGATGTCCCATGATTATGAAAGCCCTGCACTTGAGAAGCCCCTCTCAGTCTCCTAATCCAGCCTGTCCACCTCAGAAATCTTGCTACATGACCTGCAGCCTCTACCTGAATACCTTTAGTGACGGGGAGCTAACTCCTTCCCAAGGCAACAGGGATCTGTCAGAATCTAGGAGGTTCACCGACACTGACTTGGTCCGAAGTGGCCCACGTCTCTCCAGCTGAGGTCTGAGGTGCCCCCGCCACCAGCACCGCTCTCCCGGCCTCCTCGCCCACAACATCCCCCGACACCTCCCCACAAACACACACATTCAGAACTGAATTCCCGAGCCTGAGCCCAGTAAGCATCTGAGTCCCAGAATTACAGAACGCAAGGAACTTCAGAGACACTCGTATCCCAGCCCCCCTCCTGGAGCAGGCGTTTCTCCTGCAGCATCTCTGACCGCCCCACGGAGGAGTCATAGGGAGCCCTCTGGAGAGAGAGCCGGGGAAGACAGAAATCAAGCACACATCTCATTCTGAGTTGAGTGCTGTGTGTCTCTCTTCACACGTGAAGAAACTAAGACACAGGAGGCCAGGTGATCTGACCGGGGGCGCACGAGCTCCCAACGGCCGAGTGCAAGGTCACCTCTGTTCCGTTTCCCTGCCTCCAACAGTGGGAAACAGTCTTGAGAAGAACCGGGCCTTCCTTTGGGAGTCAACTGGCTGAGTTCAGCGGTGGCTTCCGAAAGCAAGTGTGGTGCCGGTAACAGGCCTCCGAGAACACGCGCGGACATCCTCACCCTCTCAGATGGGAGCGGACTTCTGACGGGTCAGGGAGGTGGCGTGCACGGCTCCTGGCAGGGTGCGGTGACCCAAGAGGTCAGGCCGTGGAGGAGCAGGACTGGAAGGGAAGGTGCGGGGAGGAAGCCAGGCCAGGGAGCGTGCAATCTTCCCAGGGCCCAGATCCAGGGCCCAGAGAGAGCCTGCCAGAATGCCTCACCCCCCGCCCCCGCCACTGTCCGCAGCTGCCGAGTCACCAGGGATGGGGTCAGGAGGAATCCAAACGGCCCCTCCAGGGACTATGACTCTGAGACCTGGGGACGCAGCTGCGTCTCCAGCTCCCGTTCTAGCTGAAGACTTGGACTTTGGCAGGAGGAAATAACCGCACAATGTCAATTTGAAGACAAGATTTCAGGGTCCCAGGCCTTGATCTGTACCGCATAAGGATGGAGAATGCCTGTCAGGACAGAGCAAAAGGCGTGGCTGAGACAATGAAGGAGAGAGAAGAGGAAGAGGGTATCCTCTAGTAGAGAGTGGGGTCGCTTATGCCTCGAAGGTCAGGCAGTCACAGTTAAGAAAAAATACAATGTGATTCTCATGGAAATTCAAGAGGCCAGTCTACACACTTCTCCCTCCCCACCAGTGTGGGGAGTGCACACCCCCTCCCCAGTGTGAAGGCAGCTAAAGAGCCCCCCTCCCCCGCCTGCCCCACACCACTAACCTTGCTTGCAGTCAGGGAAGGCCACCCAATCTTTTTGCCATGTGCCACCATGAAGCCACTTCTCTGCACTCTGACAGCCAGACTGCACGGTCCCCAGTATACACGTCACTGTCCTGTCGCTGTGCATCCGCCCACATTTGTGCATCACACCTCTGTCTATACCCTTGTCATGGCCGCGAACAACACCCAGGAGCAGGGCTGAGACCCCAGCCTTCACCAAGTCAAGAAGAGCCCATCTCCGGGCTGGTGGTGACTTCACCCAACCACAGTCCCCGCCTCTCAGATGTCCACCTGTTGGCCCTTTGGGGATTCGAGAAACACCTTGCCAGATGCTTCATGTCTGCAGTGACACGGACGATGCTCAACGTCCGGGGACAGAAGACCTGAGATCCCAACAGGTAGGTTGGGACAGAAGCTAAGCGCAGGAAGGCAAGTTCCTGAGCCATAATGCAGGACTCCTCTTCCCAACACCAGCGCTTAAGAGGAGACTGTCAAGGTTCTCATCCGGGACATGAATGCCCAGGAACCCAGTCTCGATTCACAGCAACCAAGATCTGGAGGGGCGAGTTCACCATCTGGATGGGAGTATGGGACTGCTCCTCCCAGTGGTCATACTGGATGAGTCTGGAAGTGAGCCCCCACGCGGAGCAGGCAGAACGCCCCAGTCCTGCGGATGGTCTGCAAGGACCACATTCTCTGGGGGGTCCTGAGGGCTGCTCGTCCTGGCCTGGATGGCACCTGGAACCTTACAGGGTGCACCTGCCAGAGCCCAAGGGGGAAAATCAACTTAACCAATATTATTTAAACTCAGCATACCAACCACAGTCTTGCTCCAAAAAGGCTGATGTGCTTTTTGTCTCTTGAACTTGCAATGGTTGTTTAAAAATTTATAAAAAAAAAAAAGGGAAACAGAAAAACCTTCCATTTTGTTAAGTAGGGTGTCATCATTCCAAGACTTTTCAAAGTCCTCGGTGTCCTAACACTTCCACACAGGACGCAATTTATATATGTGAAACACACGCATACGTAAAACACACGCCCACGTGTACATATGAAAATATGAAACCCAGGTACCTCGGCAAGACTGGAAAAGTGGGCTGAAAGAATATTCGTTTTCAGATTTTTTGTTGTTGCTATTTTTGAACAGTTCTGCTAGGGATTTCAGATCTGTCTCCCCTATTCACCATCAACTAATCAACATTGTTAGATCGATGCGCTGATACCGTTGGATTGAAAGACTGAGTATTTGGATCAGTGTCTGGGTCCACCTCGGCCACGTAGCTTCCAGCTTCACCTTCAACTCTGAGCCACGTTTGCAAAAGAAGTCCGAGCAGCAGATTTTCTGGATCCCTCCTAGAGCCGCTGGGCGGGGTGTGCCCTGTGAGCCGGCATATTCAGGACCAGCTGCTCCCCACAGAAGGTCATTCCCTGAATGGGTCCCAGTAAGACTCTCTTTGGCAAATGGGAATGGGGAGCCAGGAGACATCAGTCACAGCACCAGCCTGTGCCATTACACATGCACTATTTCATCTTCTCTCTTCCTCTCCTTCACACACACACGCGAACACACACACACACACACACACACACACACACACACACTGGCAAGCAGAACCAAGACTCATGGGTGAGAAGATCCTGCTGGAACAGATTTGATCATTCAGTTTCCCGACAGGAGAAAAGCCTAGAGTGGAGCCATGACACCCCCCTACATCTCTGAACCTTCCTCGGCACTCGGCCTTGGGCTTTGTGCGTGGAACACATTCACCAATTCGCTCCCTTTCGCAGACGGAAAGCCGCCCAGGCCGCCCCCACCAGCCCCCGGAACCCCCCTGACCAATGCCTGAATGTTGTCCCCGCCGCAGAGAGACCAGAGCACTGCGGCTGGGTAACACCAGCATCTCACACGGGGGGGATTTAGAAACTCCGCCGCTACCCTGATGGGGAGAGGCACGAAGCCTGCCCCTGCCCATGTACACAACACGGATCCTCCCCGGCTGGACCCACCCCCCCACCCCACCCCCAGATTTTAAGACTTCATTTTTCAAGACCTTGAAGTAAGCTGACCCCCTGGAATGAGTCTCCGTTTGCCAAATGTCACGTGGAAATAAGTCTACCTTAGAATACCTCGGGGGGAAAACCACTGAGTATCGTGTCCCCTGGACAGGGCTCTGCGGGTAAAGAGAGAAACTAGACAGACGCCACCTCGAACCTGACCGGACTGCAAACTCGCGAACCCAGGCCTTCCTCTCCCCCCGCCCCTCCTCCTCCTGGTCCACTCCTACGGGGGCCCCAGGAGTCAGCAGAGGAGGGGACCCCCCGGTTTCTGAGGACCTTGAGCTGCCGGCGAGGATGCCACGTGTGGGAACCGTTCTGGGCCACCTCTCCGGCCCTCCCACAGCCCCCTTCCCCGAGGGGCCTCGGTGCTCCCAGGACACTCCCAGGCCCTGCGTGGGCACGGGAATCTGCACTTTGATCTGAAAGTGAAGGCTGTATTTTTCCCACAGCCTCCTCACCGCTAACACTCATGACTCTCTCTGGCAGAGAAAAGGCATCTTTGCTTTTTTAAATCGAGTACAAACAAGTCTCTTATTTTACCGGAGGGGTGGCGAGGGGAGATCCCCAGAGCCCGGCGCATCTCCCAGCAAACCTGGGTTTTGCAGCATTGGGTGACCCGGCCCCTGCGTGTTTGTGAAGCACCTACTACGCTCCAAGGCTGTTTCCGACGCAGAGAATTCAGCCGTCGACGGAACAGACGAGAATCGCTTTTCCCGACGAGCTTACAGTCTTAACGAGGTGAAGCAGGAAATGAACGGAAGAGAGAAGTCAAGGGCACGGCACCCCACGTGGGAGAGGACTCGGTGGGGAAAGGCACAAATCGCGGTTTTAAGCAGAGCGGTCAGCAGGTGACCAGACGAGCACCGGGTCACACACAACGGATGAATCGCTGACCGTTCCAGCCAAAACCAAATTAAAAAAATGAAAATACACAAATAAACAGAGGGGTTAGGGGAGGCGCAGGTAGGTCAGGGTGCCCTGTGGCATCACTTTTTTTTTTCTTTTTCTGATTTTCAAAAATGACAAATTGGAGCCTGCCGTTTTCCTGGGAGGTTTCGAAATATCTGTGTTCTCCAA
Organism: Mustela nigripes; assembly: GCF_022355385.1. Classification (NCBI taxonomy): domain Eukaryota; kingdom Metazoa; phylum Chordata; class Mammalia; order Carnivora; family Mustelidae; genus Mustela; species Mustela nigripes. Next base: position 3,236,014 of record NC_081569.1, read on the forward strand.
GACTCCGGCTGGGATCGCAGGGCTCTGGATCCGTCGGCTCCTACCTACAGCCGCCGTGGGACCCCTTGCTCCTTGGCCCCAGTGGCTCTCCGCCTGCACAGCCGCCCAGCTCTGGCCCGGCCAGGCCCCAGTGCTCCTCCCTGGGAGTTCCAACATCTCCCGCTTCCGGGGAGCCAGAGCCCAACCCGCCGGGCCCCAATAACACAAGCACAGTGTAAGCGTGCAGGAAACACTACTCGCTGACAACCAATCACTTCTGCAGGCATGTCCATTCCTGGGTATCGGGCAAGTCTCGGGCGTACCTCATGCATGAATCTGCATTAACTCAGTAGCAAGGAAGCAAGAAGAAAAGAGAGAGAAGGAAATAGAGAAAGAAAAAGGAAAAAAGGAAAGAGGAAAAAAAAAAAAAAGCATTCATTCCCAGCTCTTCCTGATTTGGCCGTGAGACACCACCCAACCTGACACAGTCCAGAAACACGTCAGGAACATATTCATGTTTATTCAAGATTTTTTTCTCACCCCCACAGCTTTATTTCTTTCAGGAAACAGCTCGTCGGTGTGGCTGAAATCATGCAGGCTTTCAAAATGTGGCCTTCCAAGAGAAGAGAAAGACAGAAATGTGCTGTTTGCACATACTCTGAAAAACATTTATATGCATCATCAGCTGGTTTGTTTTTCTAGGCTTAGCAGGGCAGGAAGTCTCCAGGGCTAACACGTCAGCAGAGCTGCCAAATGTGCAGAGGGGGTGCTCCTGCCTTTCGGGATTCTTCAACCAACAAGACGTGAGGAAGACGGTGATGTAGACACAGGGTGTCGTTGGTCCATGTGGATAAAGTGGCAGGACGCTTATTTCCACAAACTACCCAAAAAGTAGAGGTTTTTCACATAAAATGCTAAGGATGCCTTGAAAACAAAAAAGCGATGCTTTTATAAAATTAAGCAGCTAACAAGGTGCCTGGGTGGTTCAGTTGGTTAAGCATCCGACTCTTGGTTTTGGCGCAGGTCGTGATCGCCAGGTCGTGAGATGGAGCCCCCGTCGGGCTCCACACTCAGTGGGGAGTCTGCCTAAAACTCTGTCCCTCTGCCCCTCTGCCTCTCCCCCCTGCTCACATGTGCTCTGTTCTCTCTCAAACAAATAAATAAATCTTTTTTTTTTTTTTTTTTAATTAAGAGGCTAACATCAACCCCAGTGGTAACAGAGCCATACTGGAACCATAAATCAGCGGGAGAAATTATTACAAATGCATTACCTTTTGTTAGAAAAGGAAAAGAGAGAGAAAGACAAACTATAATCTTTGACCCAAATGGGGTGTTGGTCAAGGTACAGATTTATGGATTTAAGCTGAAATATTTTAAGGTCCGATTTTAATTTCTTAATGATAATGGAATGAGAAGTCATATCTTTTGAGTGATTAACACAGCCCCATATCATTACACATTTGTTTAACATGAAAATGTCACATCGTTTTCAGTCCTGCGTAAACACAGGATTCGTTTACTAATGGTGCCAGACATGTGGAGAATCACAGTCACACACCAGCCACACTTGGTGATGCTGGACACCTGTTACAATTGGGGATAGACAATCTTAGAAAGGGGGCCGGATCTGAAGTTGGAAGTCCAGGCTCCAGCCCACCTTCCCAGGAGACCATGCGGTTTCTGGAACCTGCTTCCGGTCTCCAGGTCCTGCTCACCACATCGTTAAATAGGAGGGCGGTCTTCAGTGAGCTCCGAGGTTCCCCACAACTGGAGGGAAACCAGGCAAGAAGATGAAGGTGTAGTAATTTTGTTTGCTTACTGTATTTTTGTATTATCAAAGGAATATTGTTGGTATGAATTTAGAAATCCTCCAGCACACACAAAAATACCAAAAAACAAAAACAAAACAAAACAAAAAAATACCCAGCAGTCAAAGCAAAACTCCAGCATCCTTCCTAAGGAGAGTCATTGCATTTTCTTAACCGAAAGCAGGCCCAGGAGAGAAGAGCAGAGTGACCCCCTTAGTGACTCAAAGGCCCCTCAGATAGAGCCTCGTGAAGCCCCATGGTAAAAGGAAAACACAGAATAATTTCGAGATAAAAGACCTTAACCTTTTTCTCCACGCCCATCTCCCACCCCTGCCACTACCGAGGGGGAGCTCTGGAAGGAGCAGGTGAGAAACCGAGACTCAGTTTCCTCACCTATAAAATGGAGGTGAAAACCATATACATCCCCCAACTACTTAATAAAATAATGCAAATGGCAGTGCTCTTACAGTTGTTAGGAAGCTGGACAGTGTCTGATACCATGACTGTTATCACAAAGTCCCCAAGATACGTTTTTGTTTTTTTAAAGATTTTACTTATTTATTTGACAGACAGAGATCACAAGCAGGCAGAGAGGCAGGCAGAGAGCGAGGAGGAGGCAGGTTCCCTGCTGAGTAGAGAGCCTGATGTGGGGTTCCATCTCAGGACCCAGAGATCATGACCTGAGCTGAAGGCAGAGGCTTTAACCCACTGAGCCACCCAGGTGCCCCCCAAGACACGTTTTTTGTTTTTTGTTTTGTTTTGTTTTGTTTTTTTAAAAGATTTTTAAAATTTCTTTATCATGTAGGCAGAGAGGCAGGCAGAGAGAGAGAGAGAGAGGGAAGCAGGCTCTCCGCCAAGCAGAGAGCCCGATGTGGGGCTTGATCCCAGGACCCTGAGATCATGACCTGAGCCGAAGGCAGAGGCTTAACCCACTGAGCCACCCAGGCGCCCCCCAAGACACGTTTTTAATAGAAGTAATAACATAAGCATGTCCCGAGTCCCACCTCTGTGCACCCGCTGGGCTAGGCAGCAGAAACCCAGCAAGGCACAGTCCGCGTCCTCGGGAGCCTGCCGTCTCGGGCTGGGTACTCAGAACCCTGGGAGCATATGAGAGGGACGAGGCGGGGGAGGGAGGAGGAGGTCGCTGAATGCATCATGAACACAAGAGTCACCACGCTGAGATGTAAAGAACAAAGAGGAATTAGGACAATGGGGAAAAGAATGGGGGAGCGGAGCCTTCTAGAATAACACAGGCATGATAAACAGTGTGGACAAACCAGAAGACTGGAGAGAGCAGGGCAGGTTGAACGCGTGGCAAGTAGCCCTTTGTGGCTGTAACACAGAAGGAGAGAGAAGCCAGGGGAAGCTGGAGAGGCAGGCTTGGGCTGGGGAAGGGGGTCTGGTGGTGCAGATCCAGAAGTCCGTTCTTATCCTTGGGAAGCACCGGAGGGATTAAGTAGACATGTGAGACTATGACTATGCAGACCGGATAGGAAGGGGTGAGACACAAGGCCAGGAGACCTACAGTAGGCTCCTGTAGTACCCAGCAAAGAACCAATGGTGGCAGTGAGGACAGAGCAGGGAATGAGCCCTAACAAGACAACGTATCTCAGAACTCAAGAGAACAATCATGCCAGTGTGTTTCAAAGATTATGGATACATGAAAATGTTTTAGAAAAAAATCGAAATGATGAAAATGGACTCTAAAAAAAAAAAAATGGAAAATCTCAATGGTCCTTTAACCACTAAAGAAATAGAATCCCTATATAACATTCTTCCCATGGAGGAAACAATACATCCGGAAGGTTTTAGAGGTGAGCTCTACAAAATATTTGAAGTGTAAGTAATTCCAATCTTAAAAATATATATATATTTAAGGAACAGAAAAAGAGAACCCCTCAATAATTCATTTCATGATATTATCACCTTGATAACAAAACCAAGCAAGAACAATGCAACAAGGAAATTACATCTCAACCTCACTCTTAAAATGAATGCAAAGTCCCGAAATAAAATATAAGTAAAGTAAATCAAACACTGTGTACAAAGAAACCATCCACGGAAGGGCAGATCAATCAGTCGTGGCAAATTTGTGCCCTGGAACCCAACAGAACAGGAAAAGGGAATGATCTCAGCTTCGCACATCGACCCAGATGAAATTTCCAAGCAAAATTCTGGTCGGCATGGAGCAGAACAGGGTATGATTTCATTTGTATACAATTCAGAAAGGGCTGACGCCACATAATGTATGATTGGGAGATACAGACTCAAGAGGCAAAGGCAGTTAGACACAAAGCACACCTTTTCTTGTGGTTAGCAGATCGGAGGATGTGACAAGAAAGGGACACACCAGGAGGTTCAGGGCTACTGACAATGTGGCATTTCATGAGCTCCACGCTGAGTACTCAGGTGTCTATCCCATCATTGTTCCTGGATCATCGCCTGTACAGTTGTGCAGGTCGGGTACTGCACACAAGCACAGGACCACCCTCCATTAAAAATCATGTTATGGTTTTTCTCAGAGCGCCTGAGTGGCTCAGTCAGTTAAACGGCTGACCCTGGATTGGGGTTCAGGTCATGATCTCGGGGTCTTGAGATCGAGATCGTGTTACACTCCAACTCAGCAGGGAGTCAGCTTCAGTGTCTCCCTCTCCCTCTGCTTCTCCCCCCGCCCAACTCTACTCCCCGCTTCTCTCAAATAAATAAATAGATCTTTTTAAAAAATCATGTTTTCAGCTTAGGGTGGAAATCATTCCACAACACACGTAAGTCAAACCATGATGCCGTGTGCCTTAAACCTATACAGTAATATGTCAATTACAACTCAGTGAAATTGGGAAAAAAACACATTATATCAATTTCCTTTATATATATTACATATATTTCTTATTTAGAGATAACAAAATAAGTTTTAAGTTAGACCTGAGGTACATGCGTGTTTATATTTCGCACTAAATAAACATATCCTCTTATCAATGGGGAAGTGGTGGCTCATTCAAGAAATTCTTCAGAACGATAGGTAAATTAGGAAGAAAAAGGAGAAGTTCAGATCCCTCCTCAATCAATTCCATGTGAAATCAATTCCATGTGAAAAAATATATAAAGGCTAAAAAATATATATATCATATATAATACATATTTCTGCTATCTTATAGAATCAAGAATCATGCATGTAAAGCAGATTTATCTATAAGATTATCTATAAAATTCTATCTTATAGAATCAAGAATCAGGAGAGAAAAGTCTGCTACCCACCCAACTGTCTTCCCAGTGTAAGTTACTTTTTCTTTCATCCAGAACTTTTGAACACACCTAGGCTAGCTGATGTAAGTAAACATCTACGAATGTGTCTTCCTAAAAAAACCATTTCTACTGACTGCTTTCTTTCTGTGGGGCGCGGGAGAGTACACTCTCCCATTGGTGTGTTTCACATTTTTGTTGAAACCAGACATTTTAAAGAACAGAATGTGGCAACTCAGAAAGCTTCTCATGTTCACTCTTAGAAGTCAAACACTGTACCCCCATATGGGTGCGTCTCCGCTCATGTCCTTTTCCACTGGTCCTGACTACAACCCTTTCAGGCTCAGCCTTGTTCTCGTTCAAGGACATTCAGTTGTCAGAGCTGCTTCACTGTGGCCTCCTCCCCATCCGTTCCTCTCCCTCCAGCCCCTCTGCCGCTGCAGCTGTTGGAACGTAGGTCCCCTCAGTCTGCTCTCCACGCCTCTCAGCGTTTCCCTGGATACTGCCACTTTGTGGTTCTCCACTGGGTTCCACCATCCTTCACCTCACTGCATTGCTTTCAGTTCATCTACTGAATGAAAATGAAAATGAAAAGTCCCGTTTCTTTTCACCTTAAGACAGCCCTTTGGGAACTTCTCAAACCCAACACCCTAAGAACAAATAATCCAGTCAAGAAATGGGCAGAAGACATGAACAGACATTTCTGCAAAGAAGACATCCAGATGGCCAACAGACACATGAAAAAGTGCTCCACATTACTCCATGTCAGGGAAATACAAATCAAAACCACAATGAGATCCCACCTCACACCAGTCAGGATGGTTAAAATCAACAAGTCAGGAAATGACAGATGCTGGCAAGGATGCGGAGAAAGGGGAACCCTCCTACACTGTTGGTGGGAATGCAAGCTGGTGCAGCCACTCTGAAAAACAGTAGGGAGGTTCCTCAAAAAGTTGAAAATAGAGCTACCCTATGACCCAGCAATTGCGCTACTGGGTATTTACCCTAAATATACAAATGTAGTGATCCGAAGGGGCATGTGCACCCAAATGTTTATGGCAGCAATGTCCACACTAGCCAAACTATGGAAGGAACCTAGATGTCCATCAACAGATGAATGAATAAAGAAGATATGGCATAAACACATACATACACACACACACACACACACACACACACACACACTGGAATACTACACAGCCATCAAGGATGAGGAACAGATTAACAAAAAATCAGGGAAAGACATGAATAGGAAACCCATAAATGAAGACACGAACACAACCATTAAACTTATGGATATCACCACCAAGTAAAAAAAAAAAAGATCTCAAACACTTATCTGATTGGCAAAGTCTCTTTAAAATACTACCCGGAGAACACGGCAGGGATGTCCATTATCACCACTGCTATTCAACATCGTACTAGAGGTCCTAGCCTCAGCAATCAGACAACAAAAGGAAATTAAAGGCATCAAATCGGCAAAGAAGAAGTCAAATTATCACTCTTCGCAGATGATATGATACTATATGTGGAAAACCCAAAAGACTCCACTCCAAAACTGCTAGAACTTATACAGGAATTCAGTAAAGTGTCAGGATATAAAATCAATGCACAGAAATCAGTTGCATTTCTCTACACCAACAGCAAGACAGAAGAAAGAGATATTAAGGAGTCAATCCCATTTACAATTGCATCCAAAACCATGAGATACCTAGGAATAAACCTAACCAAAGAGACACAGAATCTATACTCAGAAAACTATAAAGTACTCATGAAAGAAATTGAGGAAGACACAAAGAAATGGAAAAATGTTCCATGCTCCTGGATTGGAAGAATAAATATTGTGAAAATGTCTATGCTACCTAAAGCAATCTACACATTTAATGCAATTCCTATCAAAGTACCATCCATCTTTTTCAAAGAAATGGAACAAATAATTCTAAAATTTATATGGAACCAGAAAAGACCTCGAATAGCCAAAGGGATATTGAAAAAGAAAGCCAACGTTGGTGGCATCACAATTCCGGACTTCAAGCTCTATTACAAAGCTGTCATCATCAAGACAGCATGGTACTGGCACAAAAACAGACACATAGATCAATGTAACAGAATAGAGAGCCCAGAAATAGACCCTCAAATCTATGGTCAACTAATCTTCGACAAAGCAGGAAAGAATGTCCAATGGAAAAAAGACAGCCTTTTCAATAAATGGTGCTGGGAAAATTGGACAGCCACATGCAGAAAAATGAAATTGGACCATTTCCTTACACCACACACAAAAATAGACTCAAAATGGATGAAGGACCTCAATGTACGAAAGGAATCCATCAAAATCCTTGAGGAGAACACGGGCAGCAACCTCTTCGACCTCTGCCGCAGCAACATCTTCCTAGGAACAACGCAAAAGGCAAGGGAAGCAAGGGAAAAAATGAACTACTGGGATTTCATCAAGATCAAAAGCTTTTGCACAGCAAAGGAAACAGTTAACAAAATCAAAAGACAACTGACAGAATGGGAGAAGATATTTGCAAACGACATATCAGATAAAGGACTAGTGTCCAGAATCTATAAAGAACTTAGCAAACTCAACACCCAAAGAACAAATAATCCAATCAAGAAATGGGCAGAGGACATGAACAGACATTTCTGCAAAGAAGACATCCAGATGGCCAACAGACACATGAAAAAGTGCTCCATATCACTCGGCATCAGGGAAATACAAATCAAAACCACAATGAGATATCACCTCACACCAGTCAGAATGGCTAAAATCAACAAGTCAGGAAATGACAGATGCTGGCGAGGATGCGGAGAAAGGGGAACCCTCCTACACTGTTGGTGGGAATGCAAGCTGGTGCAGCCACTCTGGAAAACAGCATGGAGGTTCCTCAAAATGTTGAAAATAGAACTGCCCTATGACCCAGCAATTGCACTATTGGGTATTTACCCTAAAGATACAAATGTAGTGATCCAAAGGGGCACATGCACCCGAATGTTTATAGCAGCAATGTCCACAATAGCCAAACTATGGAAAGAACCTAGATGTCCATCAACAGATGAATGGATCAAGAAGATGTGGTATATATACACAATGGAATACTATGCAGCCATCAAAAGAAATGAAATCTTGCCATTTGCAACAACATGGATGGAACTAGAGCGTATCATGCTTAGCGAAATAAGTCAAGCAGAGAAAGACAACTATCATATGATCTCCCTGATATGAGGAAGTGGTGATGCAACATGGAGGCTTAAGTGGGTAGAAGAATAAATGAAACAAGATGGGATTGGGAGGGAGACAAACCATAAGTGACTCTTAATCTCACAAAACAAACTGAGGGTTGCCGGGGGGAGGGGGTTTGGGAGAAGGGGGCGGGATTATGGACATTGGGGAGGGTATGTGATTTGGTGAGTGCTGTGAAGTGTGTAAACCTGGTGATTCACAGACCTGTACCCCTGGGGATAAAAATATATGTTTATAAAAAATAAAAAATTAAAAAAAAAAAAAATACTACCCGGAGCCAGCAAGGGTCATGTTTAAAACACACTGTAGCAAACTAGACTTTCAGATGTTTAAATTCAGATAAAGAACCACTGCAATCTTCCCTTTAAAAAACTGCACAAAAAAATTGCTGTCTCCCAAATATAATGTCAGAACAAACCCATGTTTAAAAGCTGAACTGGGTGGGGGCGCCTAGGGGGGCTCCATCGGTCAAGTGTCTGCCTTCAGCTCCGGTCCTGGGGTACCTCAGGGTCCTGGGATCGAGTCCCATGTTGAGCTCAGCGGGGAGCCTGCTACTCCCTCTCCCTCCACCTGCTGCCCCCCACCCCGGCTTGTGCTCTCTCTCTCTCAAATAAAATTAATAAAATCTTTAAACAAAAACTCTGAACTGGATAAAAGTACAGTACCAGCTGGGGACATGAGGCACCTCAGCACACCCGTGGGGCACCTTCCTTCAGTGTTTTTTGAGCAGCAGCTCTATGCCGGACCACGTGAGAGCCCCAATGACAGTGGTGAAAGACACGGACCCCAGTCTGCCTTCAAGGAATTTATATTCTCGAGAAAGTATCACCAGAGCATTTCAGACCAATTTTGCTAATTTTAAAATATGGGAATTATATGCCTGCTGGACCTCCCAATCTGAGAACCACTACTGAGGAATGTGGAAGCATCGCTCCAAGTTACTTCCATGCAAACACGAACCTCCCTGGGTCCGCTTAAGTCCTAAGTAGCTTATGGGGGAGGGAAGGAAGGGGACAGAGCTTTCACCTGCTCCAGACTATGGAAAGTTCCAGCTGCACTCTGGTTCTCTCCCTGCAAGGTGAAGAGAACGCGGGAAATTAGCTGGTGGTGGCCCGCATGATGTAGGAAAGATGGAACACAAGACATTCTGGCCCCCACCTCTTCCCGAGAAGTCCTGTGTCCAGTCCAGTAGCCACTGGGCAACGCAGCAAGCAGGTGTTCCAAACATGACCACGGCCGTCCCCCCAGGGCATGTCTGAAACCACAGATCGTACCAAACCCTGGACAGCCTATGTTTTTCCCTACCCATACCTACCTATGATGGAGTTTAATGTATAAATCATAAAACAGTAAGAGATGAACAGCAAGAACCAGGAACAGAAGAGCAACTGTAACAATACACGGTAGGAAAGGTTACGTGAATGTGGTCGCTCTGTGTCTCACAGCATCACACCGCTCCATTCTAACCCTTCTGCTGCCCCTTCGTCTTCCCAGGAGGACGGGAGGTGACACCACACCTGCGCCAGGAGATGACCTGAGCTGGATGATGCCGTAGCGCCAGGTGGCTGGTGACCTTCTGAGAAAGTGTCAGAAGAAGGATCACCTGCTTCAGGGCTGCAGGTGATCCCAGGTAACCGGGGCTGTGGGATAGGAAGCTGCGAGGGAGGGGGACTCCTGTGTTCTGAGCTGGGACGGGCTGTAGGTGGAAATTAACACCTGACTTCAAAGTGTGCCCAAAGGCGCGGTGAAGCATCTCACTGAGAATTTGTTACACTGAGTGCATGCTGACATCACCATATTTGGTATTTGGGGTAAAATGAAATACATCACTGAAACCGATCTTGTTTCTTTTCCCTTCTTTTAACCCGGCTCCTGGGAACCATACAGAGACATCTGCAGCTTGCATCGCATTGCTTTTGAACAACACATACAGGACCCCGGGGTGGCTCTTACTCCCCTGCAAGTGCTGAGAAGGAAGAGCCCTGGTCTAGGACAGGCGGGCGTCCCCAGCCTCTCTACTCACCGAGATGCAGAGCTGGCTTCAAGACGAAGCACATGACACCTAAAGGGGCTTCAGAAAGGAATAATCCAGACCGCACAGCACTGCAGACTCCACGCCCAAGGAGTGTCCACCTGCCACCCAGCTGTTGGCTCTGCCATCAGTCGCAAACCAGCGTGCACCAACCAGTTTAATTGCAAGAACACGCCTCAGAGAGCCCACCTTCCAACACTGCAGTGGAGCCGAACAGCCAGATTCAACATGATTCTTGAACAAGAAGCCATAAACCGTGTGGGGCGCCTGGGTGGCTCAGTGGGTTGAGCCTCTGCCTTCGGATCAGGTCATGATCCCAGGGTCCTAGGATCGAGTCCCGCATCTGGCTCTGCTCAGCGGGGAGCCTGCTTCCCTTCCTCTCTCTCTGCCTACTTGTGGTCTCTTCTGTCAAATAAATAAAAAATAAAAGCTTTTTTTAAAAAAGAAGCCATAAAGCCTCACGAACATCTTCCGTGTCTCTGGATACCAGCAGCCGCACGTCAGCCCCGCTCAAACAGCGGGATTCCAGGTCTTTCTCCCGCTCGGCCTGTGCCCCACAGTCAGAAGCCGGAGGCCATGGTAAAGAGCAGCACGATGTTGTTGGTTGTGTGTACGCGTACTGACTCGTGAACGCATCACAAACCTTCCTGGGAGGAAACCGGGCCTTACATACCGTTGCTTAAAACCTGCTGGAAAGCGTCTTTACGTTTTTAGACGGGAAAATGGTGGAGAGGCTTGGAGGGCCGCCGGGCTCGACTCAGGGGTCTGTGACAGGTTGTAAAAGAGAGGCATCTGCTACTTGGCTTCGGGCAGAAACCCAGGCAGTGGAGAGGAGGCCAGACCAGAAGGAAGGAGGAGGGAGAGGAGCCAGCTGCCAGAGAGAGGCTGGAAAGAGCCCATGTGAGGTTTCGACACGTCCACGGGGAGGTGGCCAGGAAAGAGAGTCTCAGATTCCGGGGGCCCTGCTCCCGCTGCGCCTTCCCTCGGGAAGATACGAGAGGAGGAAGGAGCGACCTCGTGGCCGGGTGCCTCCTCGGCCCTGGGCATGGACCAGGGGCTGGGCAGAGTCTGTTTAAGCTAATCTCACCTCCACCCCACCCTGCCAGGCAAGTTCAGGTCATCCCCATGTTCCAAATACGGGGAAAACGCTGAGGTTCTCAAAGAAAAGAGAGTTGTGTGACATCGGTTAGGGAGGAGCGCAGCCTGTTGGAAAACTCATTCATTTCCTCTTCACAGAGCCATACAGCACAGAAAATCATTTTTCTTTGGGCATAAAAAAAGAATGAGGCTAAACACTGAGAGGAAGACATACAAGGATATCTGTGTGGCATCGAGGTAAGAAGGGACTTCTCTAAAAAGGCTCAGAAAAAGGCAAATTGTAAATGATAAGAGGAATAAATATCTATCCATCCATTTATTCGATTAGTAGTTTTTTGAACACCAAATACCGCTCTAGGCACTTGGGGTACATCGCTGAACGAAAGAGGTCCAAGTCCTTACTCTCCAGGAACGTATTTGCTCCAGAGACTCTACATTAAAGCTCAAATAAACACTGTTGTTCACCATAGAAGGTAAAAATGTAGGCCACTGGCTGAGAAGAGATGGTAAGTGACAAAGGATTAATGTCTGGAATATACAGATAATGGCTACAAATAAGCTAGACCAAGAATACTCAGAAAAACTCCCGAGTAAAAAGTATGCATAGGCAATTCTCAGGTGAAAACCGAATATATGAAGTACATATGAAAAAGGGAGTATTTTGCTAGTCATCAAGAAAATACAAATTATAACATCAGAAATGTACCATTTTACAATCAAGAAACTGACAAAAATGAAAAAGCCTGACAACATCCAGTGTTGGAGATAATGTGGTGTGAGTGTTCCTGGCTTTGGGGTTGGACTAGAAACAGGTACCAGGACTTCAGACAATGACTTGACGGTAGCTGGTAAGGGTGAAGACAGGTGTATCATTTCACCCAGAATTTCCACTCCTAGACCTGAGAGAAATTGATCTCCAAAAGAAAGATGGATGGAATTATTCATAAAAATTAGAAGCAACCTTAATTAAATGTCCTAGGACATTTAACTAGGACAGGAGAATGAATACATAGCATTTAACGTCTCCATACAGCGGAATACCACAGAGCAACAGACATGAATGAATGGAATCTCCAGTAAACACTGATGATTCTCATTGACAGGATGTTGGGCAAGAAAAACAAGCTGCAGAAAACTCTGTAGGATTCCATTTTTTTAAAAGATTTTATTTATTTATTTGAGAGAGAGAGAGCATGAACAGGGGAGAGGCAGAGGGAGAGGTTAGAAGCAGGCTCCCCACTGAGCAAGGAGCCCGATGCGGGACTCGATCCCAGGACCCCAAGATCATGACCTGAGCTGAAGGCAGACACTTAACTGACTGAGCCACCCAGGCGCCCCTCTGTGTATAATTCCATTTATATTAAGTTTTAAAAGTACAAAACAACACTATATACTTTAAGAATACGTAGGAATCTATAAAGACAAGGAAGGGAACTATAAACTCAAAATTAAAAAGAGTCTTTACCTAAAGGGACAACAGGGAGAGAAAGAGAGAAATGTGGCTAGGTCTTTGTATTGACAATGTTTTATTTCCTAGAAGCTAGAAGGTAGTACATGAGTGTGCCCTATGTTATCACTTAATCCTTTCTAATTCTTAATTATTACACAATAAAAAGATTTGGGCAGACTAAACATAAATGTCAAAAAGAACAGAACAGTTATGGGAAATAAGCCAGGATTCTCAAGCAATAAACCAGTGCTGCTCTTGATAAGTCCTAAACAGGCCATCTTTGCTTTGAACTTCGACTCTACCAGCAAGCCCTAAGGTTGGAATATCATTGTGAAGTGTGCAGCCAGGGACACAAAGTACTATTACATGAGAGAGAAACCTTCCATGTTTTTTCAAGCAGCAGAATGAGAAAACACAAACCAAAGAGGTAGAATAGAAGGTCTCGGGCTGTCAAAGGCTAAGCCAGGTCTTCCGGATGTCTCAGGGCCAAGGCCGCCCCACAGGAGAGGCTCAAGGGTGCACGTGGAAAAGGCCCCCGACTGGCAGATAAAGGGACACGCTACTGAACTCAGTGAGGGCCCAGGAGAAGCAAAGCGCGGTGCTGGATGGACTGGGGGTGGCTGGATGGGACCAGAAGGCTTCAACAGGACCCATTCTCTACTTCTCACAGTATCTACTTGTCTCCCAGCTCAATACGAGCGTCTTCCCAAGCAGAGAGTATGTGCTCAGATGAGCCCTCGCAGTACCCAGGGAGCTGCGCTGGACTGCGGGCCCAAAGGGAAAGCAGACACAGACCCCAGGGAACGCTGGAGAGAAGTCAAAAGTGAAGCCCAACAGGGGAGAAAAGACATGAGTAGAAACACCTTGTTACAAGGTGGGACACAACAAGGGAGAGATTTACGGCAGTGAGAGGGCTGGGGAAGACTCGGCAAACGCCTCACATCTTGAGTTAAGAATAGGGGGGCCAGTGGAGAAAGAACTGAGCGGGGAAGAAGCAGCAGAGGAAAGCATGAGCCATCGTTCAGCTTGACTAGGGCATGGATACACAATCAGCCCCCTGTTCGGAAGAAACGGAGAGCCATGTACAAAGACAGAGCGAGAACTCAGAGATGCCTATCTCAAGGACCACAAATAGAAGGTCTGAGCAAGTATCTACTTACTTTCATTCTTCCCACTGATTTCATCTTGGCTCAAAGGGATGGACCAGTTTTATTGAGCCAATGCCTAAGACTGAATATGTGGCCTGAGTCCAAATATTTCCAAGGGAATTTCCTCGTACTCTCAAACCTCTGATAAACGAGGCAAGCTCTCAAGACCTGCCTGGGATGCCTTTCTCAACCACCACACCATGCAGGCCATCTGGTCCACCTGACAACAGGCTGCGTAATGACCAGTGAGAAAAGTGGATGGGAAGCAAATCAGGATACATTCACATTTCTTTACAAGTTATAAACAACACATTTTTGTAACGGAAGAAATAAACATAGCTCACTTCTAAGAAAGCAAGTGGTTGTAGGAAAGTCATTTGATGACATCTGCTTTCTGATGGAAAATTTCAGGAAAACAGCATGATTCAGGCCAAGCCAAGAGACAGCCCAATTAGCATTATTTATATGGCAGCACTATCATGCTTCCTTGTACAATAAACAAATACAGAATCTCTCTACCCTTTCACACTAATGTTCTCCAACTACACACCAAATGCTTCCTTCTTCCAACGTACAGTCAGCAATTTATTCCGTACTTAGGGCCAACAGTGAGGGTGGTATGCACTAGCAGGCTCTGCTGGCAGACCTAACACGTATGGGAGAAGAAGGGTAAAATTGTTGAAGAGAAGAGCAAACAGAGAGGAAGCACAGAAGAGAAGGAAAGGAAGATATGCCTAAGGCAGTGGCAGGTACAGTGACCCAGCCACTGGCCACCAGCACTGATGCCAGAAGATGTCTAGAGCAAGACAGCAAGTGGACTAGAGGAGTGGGTCTAGTCTTAGGTCTGACCCTCACCTGTTCTGAGACTTTGGTGAAGTTGGTTTGGGGCTCCATGGTCTTTGGTGTCCTGTTCATCCTACCCAAGTCTTTAGACACAACTGGCCCACCACATATGACACCACAGAGAATGCAGAGAAGCCTGTGACAATGCTGATCCCATCCCAAGAGCCACAGGGTCAAAATGTCAGCATTTAGGTAGTGGAAGTGACCGAGTTCCCCCACCCAGAGACTGTCCCAAATGACCAAAGAACAACAGACCATGTGAATACCAGCAGTTCTGGAGAACAGTCTTGACATGATGCCAGTCAGATGATAAAAGTCAAGGATTTTGTTTTATCAAGTATAGGAAGGAACACATAAAGAAAAAGTCACGAGGGCAGATTTATAAACGTCCATTCTTAGGAGAGCGGTGCATAGGAACATTACGGGACTAAGTTAGCAAAATTCTAGAATAGCTTCTAGATGAGGGGGCTTCCCAGCTGGAAACCATGACAAAGCACAGGGGAGGCAGGAACAACATGAACTCTCTAACCATGGATCAAAGTCAGCAGGAGCAGGGAAAGCAAGGGACCACATCCAAATGAGTCTGTAGATAGGGCCATGATCCCAGCTCCCACAATCAGACCTTCATGGTGCTGGATGAATAAAGCTGCAATACAGAAAAAACCTATATGATCAAGAATGATATTTAAAGAATTGAACAGGGGTGCCTGGGTGGCTCAGTGGGTTAAAGCCTCTGCCTTTGGCTCAGGTCATGATCTCAGGGTCCTGGGATTGAGCCCGACATCAGGCTGCCTACTCAGCAGGGAGCATGCTTCCTCCTCTCTCTGCCTGCCTCTCTGCCTACTTGTGATCTCTGTCTGTCAAATAAATAAAATCTTTAAAAAATAAATAAACAAACCAGTAAGACACAGGTACCAGCCAATCGGATGTCAACTGTAACTACTGATATGGTCAGGCAGGCAGGTACTTGCTTAAATCCTCCTAGATCCATTCCTAACAATCTTCGAGATGGATTCCTAGGGCACACAAGCAAACAATGGGGGAATTATGATAGCCATTAGTGCTGTTGACTAAGTATTTCCAGTTTCCCTCTTGGGTCCATGGTACACACCCCCATCCCTTTGACATTAGGTGTGGTCGTGTGACTGACTTTGGCTAACAGAATGTGAGGGATATCGGTCACTTCTATTCAGAAGCTTTAAAACCAGTTCCCGACTTGTCACATTTTCTATTTTCCTCTGCAATGTCAACCAGCAGTGTTTCAGATGGCAATGGTACTGAGAATAAATGCAACTGATATGCAATGTGCGAGGAGAAAGTCTTCCGTGTATTGTGCTGCTGCAATTATTTTAGATGTTACTGCAGCGCGATCTCACTGATCCTGACTGATACCAAGAAAAATGTGCCTCACCGGTTTTGGGGAATAATGCATATGGTGATAGGATCATTGAAAATGTTTATTTGAGGATCAGTGAACAGAATTAAACCAACTTGGAAACTACAAACATCTACAGCATGAAACGAAATAATATAACATATAAGAGATAAATTTTCAGAAAGAAGTTTTATTCTAGGAAACAATGTTAACCCACTGAGCCACCCAGGTGACCCTTTTTTAAGATTTTATTTATTTATTTGACACAGAGAGAGAGAGGACAAGTAGGCAGAGAGGGGGGGTGGTCTGGGGAAGCAGGCTCCCTGCTGAGCAGAGACACCCCCCCCCATGCGGGGCTCGATTCCAGGACCCTGGGATCATGACCTGAGCCTAAGATAGAGGCTTTAACCCAGTGAGCCACCCAGGTGCCCTTACAAAACAATTTTAGATAGCACTTGCTTTGAGCATTTAAAGAAACTAAAGTAAATATGCCCTTTGAGGGGAAAAAAAAAAGGTAGGAAAGATGAGTTGATAAAACAACAGTTTTGGGGCACCTGGGTGGCTCAGTGGGTTAAACCTCTGGTCATGATCTCAGGATCCTGGGATTGAGCCCCGCATCAGGTTCTCTGCTCAGCGGGGAGCCTGCTTCCCCCTCTCTCTCTGCCTGCCTCTCTGCCTACTTGTGATCTCTCTCTCTCTGTCAAATAAATAAATAAAATCTTAAAAAAAAAACAGTTTCAAATGAAAAAGCAGTTGTCATATGGAAATAGTGTCTTCATGCATTAGGTAGATTAAAGAGAAACATTATATTACAGAGAATTAAGAGTCTGGGAAGTAGCAGACAAGCATGAGAATTGGGAATGAAAGGGAAAGTGCTAGAAGTATAATAGAAGATGACAGGCAAGGAGAATAGACAAAGGAGATCCCATATGGATAATTCATGTTCTTAAAGGAGAGAACAGAAAAACTGGAACAGAAAAATAAATGTAAAGATATACTGAAAGAAAACTCCCAAGTCCAAAAAAAATACCTAAGCTGTGTTGATCAAAATCAGAACCTAGTCATATCCTAGTGAAAATACTGAATTCCTCAAAACTTAAAAAAAAAATGCTGGATTATAAACAAAATGGTGTAGATTCAAGTGTCCCTACTCCCCCTGCTAAGTATAACAAAAACCCTGGACATAATGAAGTAAACAATCATAACAAGACTCTGAAAGCAGAAAAGAAGAGGGTTGATAGGCTAGAGACTTCAGGGCTTGAGGAACAAGATAGTACTGGGTTCCCTGGGTTTTCCTTCTAGGTTCCACATATTCTGGACAGAGTGCAGACAACTGCAACACAGAAAAAAAGTAAGCAAAGACACCCACTCCATAAAAGCCCCAACAGAAGTTTATTTCTCTAGTCAAAGGACCAAGAGACAGCCCAGCAGGACAGAAATTATTTTGATAATAACCACCTTGTCCTAGCCAAAGAGCATGGATTGTCCCACCACCACCACAACCAGCAGTGCCAGCAAAGAATGAGTAGAATGAGTGGAGAGCCTGGACCTTTACTTCTGGACTATCTCACTGCACAGTCTGGACATGCTACCCTCCCTTAGCTGAGGGCATGTTATCACCAAAGACCAGGTGAAGATCCTGGACCCTCATCCCTACCCCCAAGCAATAGTGGGCAGCCCTAAGTGACACCTCCCCCACTGATGCACGTTATCTGCTGATACCAAGTGGAGAGTGTGGACTCCAACCCCCCCACCCAGCAAGGACAGGTGGCACTCCTCCTCCTCCAAAGTAGAATGAGGAGGGTGGGTCAGAGCTTAGAAGAGGGTAGCTAGAGAAAGGGAATTTTTAAACTGGCATATAAAGTCCTAAACAGACCCTTAACCTACCCACAAATGAAACTGAACAGTATTAACTGTATAAAAGGTTTGGGAATTGAACTAGAGTGTGGAATATCACTGCCCATAAATGAAGCAAACCAGAACACCACTGCAAGAGCTCTAAAAATTGAATTGTCATTATAATTATGGCAGATAAGGACCTGTATGCTATTCTAAACAGGGTGACTATAGTAGAATATAGATTTAAGTAGATTCCAGAGTCTCATAACATAATACCAAAAGTATTTAGAATACAATTTAAAAAATACTTGTTGGGGTACCTGGGTGGCTCAGTGGGTTAAAGCCTCTGCCTTCGGCTCAGGTCGTGATCTCAGGGTCCTGGGATCAAGCCCCACATCTGGCTCTCTGCTTAGCGGAGAGCCTGCTTCCCCCTATCTCTCTGCCTGCCTCTCTGCCTACTTGTGATCTCTGTCTGTCAAATAAATAAATAAAATCTAAAAAAAATAAATAAAAATAAAATAAAAAATACTTGTTATACCAAGAACCAGGAAAATCACAACTTAAATGAGAAAGGACAACTAACAGATGCCAACACTGAGAGTTTATCAGAATTTTCTGACAAAGACATTAAAGTGGCCATCATAAAAATTCTTCAGCAACCAATTATGAATCCTCTTGAAACAAAAAAATAGAAAATCACAGAAAAGAAATATAAGACATGACAAATAAAGAAACAAATAGAAATTGCAGAACTGAGAATACAACTTAATTTAAAAAAAAAAACAAACCCACACCAGATGCAGTTTTTTACCATATTGAGATGACAGAGCTTGAAGGAGAAGAGAAATAGTGTGGGGCTGAAAAAATATATTTGAAGAAATAATGGCCAAAATTTTTCCAATTTGGGGAAAAAAGACTCAAGAATCTGGATCCTTAAACAAAACAACCCCAAAGAACGACACAACAGGACACATCGTAATCAAACCTCTGAAATTTAAGGACAAACAAAAATCCAAAAATCAGCTAGAGAGAAAAAAATGCATCACCTAGAGAGGAAAAATCTGAATGACAGTGGATTTCTCATCTGAAACCAAAGCGGCAGAAGGAAGCAGCACGTTTCAAGTGCTGAAAGATCCGTTAGACCAGAATTCTATACCCAGCAAAAATGCCCTCCAGGAATAAAAGGGAAATGAAAACATTCTCAGGTACAGGAAAATGAAGAATCTGCTACCAGAAGACCTATCCTTAAAGAAAGGGGAGAAGAAGTGTTCCAGAGAGACGGAAAATGATAACAGAAGGAAGCTTGGATCTTCAAATAGGAAGAAAGAACCAGATAATGGATAAAAACGGATAATGGAATACCCTTCTCTTAATGAACTGTAGGGTTTTTTTTTTAATGTTTGACAGTTAAAACAAAAGTTGTATCATCTGATATGGCACTCTATGTACAAAAAAAAAAAAAAACATATTTAGGACAGTTACCATATTAAATGAGGGGAGGGGTAAAAGAACCTACATGGAGGTCAGGCTTCTACACATCACTTGAAGTAACTGATAAGACAGCAATCACGATGTGGGGAGCATTCAAGAGAGACCACATTCTGGGACATAAAACAAACCTCAGTAAAGCATACAGATGGGAAAGCAAGAAATAAAACTGTCCTTATTTGTAGATGACATGACCATCTGTTTAATCACCTCCCATTCACCCACCAGACAAGGGAGGGATTCTCCCTTGGGTTATAGGAATGGCCAGGCAACTGACACCTGACAGACAGCAGATCATTCATCACATACTCACAGCCTAGAAGAAGAGGACAGTGCAGGTCATGCAGGGCCATGTGGGGGTTTCATGTGGGAGAAGAATTAACAAGCAAGGACAAAGGCAGGCAGGTAATATCAAGACGTGACCTCTGGTTCCTTAAAGAGGATGTGATTGGCTTGTTTGAATTCTGTAGTCTGGCAAGGAACTGAAACCCATTTTCAGGTATAAACAGGTCCCCACATAAGGAAGCTTGTTTGGCTAGGGGCCCATATCCATGGGAGCAGAGTGGAGAAGGGAACATGCCGTGAGGCCTTTCTAGACCCTCCTGGTTTCGCCAGATGTCAAGGCAGCACACAATATGGTCCTTAATTTTAGGCTTAATCCACACTGTCTATATACAGAATTCTAAGGACATCACACACACACACACACACACACACACACACACACACACACACACACACTTCTAGAAATAATATATGAGTTTAGAAAGATTATAGGTACAAGAGCAATACACAAAAATCAATCATTTTCCTATGTATCAGCAACTAACATGTGGATAATGAATGAAAACCTCAACAATGTTTATAACCATTCAAAAAATTACAAATTATTTAGGTATAAATCTAAAAGACACATACAAAATTTTATAAAACACTTGTAAAAGAAGCCAAAATCTATGTAAATAATTAGAAGACAGACCATGTTCATGGATTGGAAGACTCAACATAATCAAGAAGTTAATTCTTCCTCAAACTGACCAATAGGTTTAACATAATTCCTATGAAAATTCTAGCAGCTTTTTTTTTTGTATGTATAGACAAGCTTATTCAAAATTAATATGAAAATGTAAAGGAACTAGAAATTCTTAAATAATCTTGAAGTAGGAAGGAGCACTGTACTCAGTTTCAACACTTATTATGTAACTACAGTAACACAGATAACGTCTTACGGAAGGAGAGAGAGAGAGAGGCCTTTAGCTCAACGGAACAAAATACAGAGTCTGGAAGTAATGCCACACAGATATTCCCATTGATTTCTGACAATCAGCAAATGATGCTGGAGTCTTTGGATATTTATAGACAAAAGTAAGTCTCAGCTTTACCTCATACCATACACAAAACTTAATTCAAAATGAATCATGAATTTAAACACAAAGTATAAAAATATAAAACTTCTAGAAGAAAACAGGAGAAAATCTTCAGGACCTGAGCTACACAGAGTTCTCAGCCATGACACCAACACCATGATCCACAAATGAAAAAAAAAGTGATAAAGTGGACCTCATCAAAATTAAAAATTTGGGGTCTACAAAGACCCTAATTAAGAGGATTTTTTAAAAAATCAACCTACAGGCCAAGAGAAAAATCAACCTACAGACCAACACACCCCACAAAGGTAATCCTAGCATACCATTGAAGCTACAACTCCTTTATATATAAACTTGCTACTAAAAAGAAAACTATGTGGAGAGTCCTCAAAAAATTAAAAACAGAGCTACCCTATGACCCTGCAATCACACTACTGGGTATTTACTCCAAAGATACTGATGTCGTGAAAAGAAGAGCCATCTGTACCCCCAATGTTCACAGCAGCAATGGCCACAGTCGCCAAACTGTGGAAAGAACCAAGATGCCCTTCAACGGATAAATGGATAAAGAAGATGTGGTCCATATACACTACGGAGTATGATGCCTCCATCAGAAAGGATGAACACCCAACTTTTGTAGCAACATGGATGGGACTGGAGGAGATTATGCTGAGTGAAATAAGTCAAGCAGAGAGAGTCAATTATCATATGTTTTCACTTATTTGTGGAGCATAAGGAATAACACAGAAGACATGGGAGATGGAGAGGAGAAGGGAGTTGGGGGAAATCGGACGGAGATGAACCATGAGAGACTGTGGACTCTGAGAAACAGACTGAGGGTTTAGGAGGGGAGAGGGGTGGGGGAGGGGTGAGCCTGGCGGTGGGTATTAAGGAGGGCACAGATTGCACGGAGCACTGGGTGTGCTGCATAAACAATGAACCTTGGAACACTGAAAAAATAAAATAAAATTTTTAAAATAGTAATAAAAAAAAAGCAAAGAGAAAGCAGAGAAGACTGTCCGATTGTAAATGCTGAACGCAGATTAGGGCTACATATGCTCTTCTACTGCCAAGTCTAGTCTCCTGCTCATTTCCGGAGAGATCTCTCTTTCTTGGTCTCATCAGGGATGGCCAGTCAGTGGATTTGTTAACTGAATCTCAGAACGAGGTGCTAATCCCACAGTCTAACATTGTGGCACAGAGCTCTGAGCTCCATGAGTACTTCCACATGGTCCCCAGAACGATGCGCACGTCCTGGGTGCCATGTGTCTTTCGAAGGACAAGCTTCCCTTGGTTATTCCTCGAATGGAAAAATCTGTTAACTCTCTCCAGGAAACTGCTCAAGGGCTAGCCAAGGGAGAAGGCTGGGAGCCAAGGCTGGCTTGAAACACCTGTGTCCTGGGGTGGGCACCAAAGTGGATCAGCAGACAGCATAGAAAAAAATCGGGATGGGGCCAAGGACAGACACTCTGGCCGGTCACCTTCCAGGGGTTCGCCAGCGCCCGAGCGGGGAAGGACAGCACGCCACCGGGTTGCTGTGTGCCCATGCATGTACATGAGCCTCTTAATGACTTTTATCAATTAGCTGCATAATAAACCGTAGCTAGCTCATTCCACAGCATGGGCTGGGCTCTTCCCTGCTCCCCACCCCACATCTTTCCATGGTCTGTTAAGGGGTCAGGCTGCCAAGTACGTCGCTAAGGGTCCAGCAGGCTCCAGCAGGCAGCAGCCAGGTACACCGTGGGCCCCAGCCAGGTAAGCAGCCTCCTCACATCAGGGCCAGAACAGAACCCGCCACAGCAAGGCCGTCTGCCACTCCACGGGTTCCTTCCCTACTCCATGCACCGAACACTTTCCTGGCTCTCACAGTGGAAGCGGCTAATGCATCCCAGAAAGTGTTTACAGTGTGTGCAGCGCAAGAGCTCCACTCCCAAAGCAGTGAGCAATGATGCCTGCCACATGCTGGACCTCCCAAGGAAGGAATGGAAAGGAAGGTTTGAAGGTCACCTCAAAGCCACTGGGCTTCCTCCAAGACGCAAGGCCGCAAAGCCCATCCTGAAGCATGAGGCAAAGCCAGAGACTTCGACCAAGGTCTGGGAGGGTCTTCTTTCATCAGAGGGCCATGGAGGAGGGAGTATTAGGGACCCTGGTTCCTGTGACCACTGCTCCATGGAAAGAAAGTTCTGCATTCTACTCGTAAAGTGTGCTCTGAAAGGAATTTGCTTGAACTAGCCACAGGGCATTGGACCTGCTTCAATCTGCCCATCCCACACATTTCCCCATCTCTTCCCTCCCAACCCGAGCTTAGTATGGCCACAAGTTATTGCCAACACATGGGCAGCTCTGCCTCCAGAAGGACAGCTCTGCCCCTTACATTTGGCCTGGCTTCTTTCCATCAGTTCCTTCCATCTTCAGTCCTGGTGAATGGGCAGTCATCCAAGCCAACAAACAGAACCAAACAAGCAGAAGGCAATCTTCACAAGTGCTGCCTTCACCCCGGCAGAAAATTCTGACAGTGATTTCTTCTTTCCAGACTCATCTGGAGTCCTGGAAGTCCAGATCGCACTGAGTAATAGCAAATTTGGCTCGTAATTTTACACACACACACACACACACACACACACACCCCAACTTACCAGTACCTTATTTTTCAACTTTGACATGCATGAGCCTCTTTCTTTTCATAAAGTATAAACTCCTGGTTTAACCCATTTTCTAACATAGCTTAAAAATGTACCCTTCCTTAAATGAGTTCCACCAACTCTCAGAATTCCAAGCTCTGAAAACCAAGGTGGTCACTTCCATCTAGCCGCAAGGCTGATGAAGTTTGAAATGTCCAAACTGCTATGAAACAGACAACCTGTTGCTAGTGACATCAAACACTGTGACTGTATGGTAACAAGGGCGACCTGCCCAGGCCCTGATGGAGTGTCAACTGGCACCACTTGGTAATTAGAATACTCTTGTACCAAAATGTTGAAGGTGTCATTATGGGTAATATTGGAAAAACTAAAAAACAAAACAAAACAAAAACAAACAAACAAAAAACAACCAAGAGGCCAAGATCAGCAAATGGGGAAGCAGAATTCAGTTTCAGCCAGTAGCTGGACCCATTATTCCTCTCCAGGAGAGAACTCTCTCTGCTTCTGGAAACAGCTGGACAAGCACTGGAAGGGGGGAAGGTGAGCTCCTGAGGACAGAGGTGAGCAGGAGACAAGAAGAAAACAGGTAGCCGGCTCCTCTCCGGGAGGAGAGGCCTCAGTGTGGTGAGTGGGTTAACAGTAGACGGGAAGAATCAGCAGAAAGAGGGGATAATGGAACAGCATTCCCTCATGCAAGGAACGTAATTTATAGTCAACTACCCACGGCAACTTAGAAAAATGTCAAAATGTGAGCTGTCCTTGCCACATTCGTGAAATTGAGCACTTCAATATTCAGCATTTCAAAACCTAAAATGTAAAGATTGTTCAATGAAGAAAAAATAAATCAGAAATTAAAAGCAAAATTTTAAAAATTTTGAAAAATTATAAAACACCTCCCTCTGCCCTACAAAACTTTTAATTTTTGATGAAATAGAAAGTTTCTATAGGGAAAAGTACATCACCAAAGTTGATTAAAGAAGTAGGAGAAAACCTGAATAATGCAACAATCATACAGCACATTAAAAAAGCTGTCAGAGAATAGAATCCCATAAAAGGTTCTGTGCCCCATTTACTATCAAGATCTTTCAAATCTTCAAGGAACAGGTTGTTCCTGTGCTGTTTCAGCTGATCCCCAAAAGAAAAAGAAATGATGGAAAATGCTCCAACTCATTTTTATGATGTTAACAAAAATCCTGATATAAAAACCTGGAAAATATAGTACTAATCAATGTTCATCAGTAGATGAGTACAGACATTGTACTTTTCAATAAACTATTTGTAAACCAAGTCCAGTTGAATCTCAAAAAGATAATGTATCATAGCAAAGTACAGTTAATGCCAGGAACACAGCATTGATTGAATATTAGGGATCCCATCAATATGACTCATTGTGTAAGTAGGTCAGGGGAGTGAAAGGCTATGACCATCTAGATCTCTCTGAAGAGCCCTGATAACCAAGCATGCCGGCAATCACAGTTTTATGTGTACACCACTGGTAATAGTCATTCAGCAGGGGAACATACTGCCCCAGGGACCAGAACTACACCCAGTGATGGCCAGCCGGAGTCCGGGAGTTGTGCTGGGAGTCTGCCTCCTTTGTCGGCCCTCCCCGTCCGGCCAAGTATCAGAGAAGGACAGTCAACACACACAGAAGCAGACAGAACGTGGGGTCTGTGAACCAGGGCACTGTTTTCTCAAACTATAAATACAGCTCATTAGTGGGTCATAAAATTAATCTATCAGGTGAAATTAATCTACCAGCCATTTTTTCATGGACCAATTGGAATGGAATGGCTAAAAAAGCAGTCATTGCCGTGAATCCTTCAGAGAAATGATAAGCATCACTTTCTTGAAACTTTTGTTCCAGCAGCACGAATACATATACATGTAATGTAAAATGTACTTCTTCCTGGCTGGCTTTATGTCGCTGAAGTGAGACTTTGCTACAATGTCCCAATTCAGTAGTATTTGTTTATGGTGAGGGCGTAAGAGTAGCGATGGGCGTATGCTCTCCAGAACTATACTGCCTCCACCGAAAAGCTTGGCTTTGTGTCCGCTGACTGATGAATGGATAAAGAAGACGTCACACACACACACACACACACACACACACACACACACACACACTCCCTGGAATATTGTGCAACCATAGAATAGAATGAAATCTTGCCATTTGCAAAGACATGGATGGAGCCAGGGAGTGTAATGCCAAGCAAAATCGGTCACTCAGAAAAAGACAAATCCCGTATGATTTCATTCATATGTGGAATTTAAGAGACACAACAAAGGAACAAAGGGGGGAAAGCAGACAGACAGGTGAACGAAGAAACAGACTCTTGTGCAGAAAGAACAAACTATGGTTACCAGTGGGGGTTGGGATGGAGGAAACAGGTGACGGGGAAGTAGGACGGCACTTGCCATGATGGGCACCGGCTGGTGGAGGGAAGTGTTGAATCACTATGTTGCAGACCTGAAACTAATACAACACTGTGAGTTCACTAACTGGAGTTAAAAACTTTTAAAAAGGAAAAGCCTGGATTTGCCAGATTAAATTAGATTATTTGTTAATATATGATGTATTGTTTGTTTCAAGGGTACGGGTCTGTGATGAGTCAGTCTTACGCATCTCACAGCACTCACTGTAGCACACGCCCTCCCCAGTGCCCATCCCCCAGCAAACCCTTCCCTCCCCCACTCTCCCCTCCAACAAACCTCAGTTTGTTTCCTGAGACTAAGAGTCTCTTATGGTTGGTCTCTCTCTCTGTCCCTTCCCCTATGATCCTCTGTCTTGTTTTTCAAATTCCACATATCACTGATATCATATGACAACTGTCTTTCTCTGATTGACTTATTTCACTCAGCATAATACCCTCTAGTTCCATCCACATTGTTGCAAATGGCAAGAGTCTTTTTTTTTTTATGGCTGCATAATATTCCGGGATGTGTGTGTGTGTGTGTGTGTGTGTGTGTGTGTGTGTGTACACCACATTTTCTTTATCCATTCATCTGTTGATGGACATCTAGGTTCCTTCCATAGTTTGGCTAGTGTGGACATTGCTGCTATAAACATTCGGGTGCACATGCCCCTTCGGATCACTACATTTGTATCTTTAGGCTAAATACCCAGGAGTGCAATTGCTGGGTCATAAGGTAGCTCTATTTTCAACTCTTTGAGGAATCTCCATGCTGTTTTCCAGAGTGGCTGCACCAGCCTGCATTCCCACCCACAGTGTAGGAGGATTCCCTAGATTAGATTATGTGAAAACATTCACTCCTACCTCTCACACACACCCCCCAAACACACACATATCCACATAATCTCTACGGGAGGCACACACTTGCCCCCTCCAGTGATTTGGAGCTTGGTCTTATAACTTTGCCCTGGCTTCACAGCAAGTAAAGATACTTCCCTACCCCCGACCATGGCTTCAGCTATCTGAGTTGCTTTGGCCAATGAGATATTAGCAAATATGACTGAAGTAGAAGGTACAAGAAAGACCCTTGCGCATCTGGACCTACCCTCATGTGTGCCTGTTATCTTCAAGGCAAGAACATAGCCTGGCCAGTCTGCTCAACCTAGGAGGATGGGGGACATATGGAACAGAGCTCCATCACTTTAAAAAAAAAAAAAAAAAAAAACTGAATCAGAACAGAACCCTCACAAAATCAATGAATAAAATTTTTAAAAATAGAAACAAGCAAAATGTAGTCAGTGAACGTGTGTCACTCAATGAATTTCTCAAAATAACAATCACAGATAAATTATAGACAACCTGATCTCTCTTTCAAAAAGCTCAGGCAGAAATATAAAAGTATACAGAAAACACTTAAGACAACAGAAACAGCTAGCTTAGAAAAAGAATGGCAAAAATCAAAAAATAGAAACCTTGCAAATTCGAAGACCACGCTACAAAACCTTTCCTGAACACAGAACACACACTTAATGAAGAGGAAAAAAAAACTAGTTACATAAAAATCATTTACATCATGGCCCAGTGAAAATATAAGACAGAATAAAGAAGAAATTGTGTAGCTATCATGGCAGAGAGAGTGAGGCACATATAAGGGGGAAAAACCAGACTGGCCGCAGAGTATTCAGTAAGACTCAATGACAGAAGGTACAGAATCGATATTTACAACGACCTCGGGGAAAAAGTGAGAGAAGTTTTCTTTCATTGTATCGTTGAATTTTTTGGTTTTTGGTCTTTCGGGAGAGAGTAACTCTACGTATGTTGGATCCCCTTTCATCATTTTTCTATTATTTATTTGTTTCTGTTTCATCTGGTAGAATACCCATTCTGTCTGGCACGTTCCCAGTTCCTTAGTCCCCTGTGTCTGTGCCATTCCTCACAGGGCCAGCTGCTGCCAAAGACCAGCACAAGGAGCACGTGAGGCACGAGACCGAAGGCACTAGAGCAACCCAGCACCTCCACTCTGCTCTGGCCTCCGGCTCATCATCTTACTAACTAAGCGCTTCCTTGTCTCTTGAGCAACATCTGACTCTTACCGTCAACACTCAAAAGTCAGTGAGATCCACAGGAAGCCCCTTAACCCGCAGCTCTTCATTCTGAGAAGTGCTGCTCCCTCCCCCCACCTTCTCCCCTTCACCCGCAGCAGCCTCTGTCCCTAGAAGGTCACCTTGAGCACCTAGACAAAAAAACTGTGTCAACGATTTTGCCTTCAACTCTGGGATGCTTCCCATTCTTGGTGTCAGGTAAGACCTCTTTGGGGGACAATATCTACTTCTTCCGAGTCCCATCGGGGCCCCCAACGTCACTGTTCTTACCAAAAGTAAGAACAGGCACAATTTGTGACAGTGTCCCTTAGGGAAATCTCTGTCCTGTTCACAATCCGAGGAGACGCATACCAGCCTTCAGGATCCTCTCTCACATCTAGGTTCAACAGTACTCAAAAAAAAAGTACTTTGTATTTTGTGTTGAGGGGCTAGTACCATTTCTTCATTTCACTGAAGATAAGCTTGTTCTTTTTGTTGTTTTGTTTAGTTTTGAGGGAAAGAACTCTGGTAACTCCCCCATGATGCCAGATCTCTTTCAAAACAACAGGATTTTTGTTCTTGGAACTTGACCGAATCATTTGAAAGACCTTCTGGATTAGCCAAAACAATGATACTGAAGAAAGTCTTGCCTTAATAGTTACCGAACACACTACAAAGTTACAGTAAAGTAGCTTGTTAAAAATACGGTATTAGAAAAAAAAATATGGTAATAGCACGGGAAGAGACCAGCAGATTAATTAATTGCATTCTAAAATTAAAATGTTAATGCTTTTTTTAAAAGACTAGAAAAAGACACATACATGTATATATTTTCTCTCAGTATGATATTTCTAAGCCTGGTACAGAGGCACACAGCTCTTAAATTGAGAGGCTCCTAGAGTAGACAGCTTGGAAATTGTAAATGTCAGTGTATCCAAAACATAAAGAAAAATAAAATATTCATGACCAAATGGGAAAATTCCTTGCAACATAAGAAGAACAAAACGTGAATACAAAGAACAGAACATTTACAAATTAATTTTAAAAATCTCAATAGAAAAAACTGGCAAAAATAGGAGGGTAAAATCTGTTACACTATTTCTAACGTCTTAAGAAAATCTTACACAAAATCAGTAATAGAAATGTCCCAAAAGTATTTTTAAGAATCTCTCACAACTAAGATTTCCTTAAACTTTATATTGCCAGCTGCTGCAAAGTAAGAGTACACATTGAAAGAGAACTTGATAGTGTAAATTTAAGGTCTTAAAACTGCACATAGCTTTTGACCCCCAAATTATATCTCAATGAGTACATTTTTCTAGAAATGTATTCAAAGAAAATGACCACAAATGTGAGCAAGGTTGGATCTGCAATGCATTTTTGTAGCAAATTATCTGTAACAGCAAAAAGCTGATCAACCTAAAGGTTCGGCAGTAAAGAATTTCTTAATAAAATGTAGCACAGCCAAATAATGCAGTACTATGAAGGCATTAAATATCATTATAGGAAAAATATTTAAGGACATATGGAAATATTCCTCACATCGTTAAACTTTTAAAAAATTATACTCCAACTACAGTATAATGACTTTTAAAAGATGCATGTATATTAATATTCTAAAAAGAATATTAGGAATAAGGCGCCTTGGTGGCTCAGTTGGTTTAAGTGTCTGCCTTCGGCTCAGGTGGTGATCCCAGGGTCCTGGGATGGAGCCCCAGGTGGGGCTCCCTACTCAGCGGGGAGCCTGCTTCTCCCTCTGCCTCTGCCTCTCTCTCTCTCTCTCTCTCTCTCTCTCTGCATCTCATGAATAAATAAATAAAATCTGTTTTAAAAAAAATTAGGAATACATATATACAACCAAACCCTAACAACTGGTAGAATAAAAGATTATTTTTGCATCTTTGTCTTTTCCTGTGTTTTCCACATTTTTTCATCAACAGGTTTTATGTTTTTAGAGCAGGAAAAACACACAGTGCAAATTTCAAAGGAGAGAGTGAAGAGAATTTCAAGAGTCCTTTAATCTTATAAATGAATTTTTATTTTAAAAAAAATGGTATTCTCCCTTTTTTATAATTATTTGCAAAACAAAAGGCTACTATATTTATAAATGAAGGCTTGGAGAACAAATGCATTTCTGAGTGTTTGACCACAATAATTTGTAGCATACATTGGCTGGAGCTGTTCAGGGCTGACAAATTCCAGAAAGTAATTGCATAAAATACTTGGAGAGGAAATTGCTTTATGCTTCCATGCTATTTATGGAAATTAGCATCTTTGTAAAAATAAACTGCCAGCAATCACAATCATAAACCTTGAAATGTGGTTTCCATAAGATGTTAGCTCTGGTGCGTTAAGATCCATTAGCAAGGCAGTGGGGGAACCCTGCCCACTTTTCTGTTATGAAGCAATTACATATAATTGGTTTTTTCCTCTTGTATCTTAAACCCTTCTTTTCTCCTAGATGCTTCCCTGTGGAGGATACATATATAGGCTGAAATCTCACTTTGCCCAGCACAACCTTGCTAACAATCTTGCTTCCCTCTCCAAGAGCGTCGCACATCTCCTTTCTTGGTGCTTTCACCTTCTGGAACCCATATCATGCCCTGAAATTACTCCTTCAAATGTCACCTACCATTTCACAAGATCAGGGTCAACTTTCATGTTCAAGCGTCCCTAAAACTTATTCAAAACCCGAAGGAATCTTCATTTCCTCCCTCTCGCGTGCTCTCAACCCACGGTCATCACGTGTCAGGATGTATCTCCTTCAGGTTCTATAATGGTTTCCCTCGCCCCCCCTTTGTCTGTGGCTAACTCCCACCCATGCGCTCTCATGAACAGAGTTGAAGGTCTCCTTATTACCAGCCTGGACCAGTGCCAGCGGCCTTCCAAGTATCCTCTGCTCAAGTGCATCACCAGGGGTCCAGTGGTTCAAAACGGTGCCTCCCATCGCCTCCCCAACACCCACAGGATACCATGCTGCCTGCTGCGCAATGTCCTCCTTCTTAAGGACATACAGAGCACGCTTGTTGAGGTCCTCTCCAGGATAACCCCAAACTCTTTGTTCATCCTGACTTCACACCCTGTGCCGCCGTGCACCCTCCTCTCAAGCATACTGTATCTAGGGAAGCAGGGGGTGGCCCCCGTGCTTTCAGAAGCCACCATTCTGCACCAGACGTCTCGAGAATTCTTTGCTGGTCGTTGGCTCTAGACCTCACCCCGCAGAACCTCACCGACAGTCTTTAACTACATCACCCGTGCTTTAATAAAATTACCTTTTTTCGCCAAAAGAAGAAAAGAAACAAATTCTGAGAGGAGCGAATGCAAGTTAGTGCCTAGTGGGCACCAGGCAGGACAACAGAGGAATGCCCAGGATTCCGGCTCCAGTGACCAGCTGATAGGGAGTCTAAGCCCGGAGACAGAGTTGTGGGCAGAGGGTCTGGAGACTTCCGTCTGGGAAGTACCGTGCTCGAGCCCTCCAGGGGAGTGGGCGAGAGGAGGGGGCTAGTAGCTCCTGGATATGCTGACCCCGTGCAGCTCTTGGAAGAGGCAGCCATAAGCCTCTCGGAGAGACGGGCCCTCGTGCACGTGGGAGAGGCTTTCGAGTTTTGAAAGAGAAACCAAAACAGACTTATCAGAACAGGGTTTTATTTCCAGTATTTATACTTAGAAGTTAAAGTAAACTAAAAGATATCTTTTTTATCTTTCCAGTCTATCTAGAACCTTCCTGGAAGAGAACACTTGAAGGCCTGGACCACGATGAGAGTTGGGTCCCCTGGTAATAAATCGCAGGCAGGAGCCCCTGGAGAGAAAAACCAGGGGAGTGGGGGAGGTGCCCGGCGAGAGCGTGGGGAGAGAGAAAGAGGAGGCCAAGTGCAGAACTCTGGGTCTGAGCAGCTTTTCTCAAAAGCCAGACATGAGAAGGTCAGAGGGGCAGAAGGAGAAAGACATCAGGTGTCGCCTATGTCAAACAAGGAGAGGGCCCCTCTTCATTCTTACACCGGATTCTCACGGGATAGGATCTACCCGATGACTCCATCCTGCAGGTACAGGCCTTGGGGGCGAGTTGGCAACAAGGTGGACCCCCCTGCCTCCAGGACAAGCTGAGGCCCCCAAAACCACTGTGGAGGGTGACGTCACACAGGGAGGGCCTTTATGACCTAAAACCCAGAGTGCTGGAGGAACTCGACCCAGAGTTCCTCTTGAAACAGAACGAAGAGGAAAAAGGCCACAAGGTATATCAAATGTGTAACAAAGCACAGTCAACCAAGGAGAAAATTATTCTGATGAATATTCTAGAAAGTAAGTAAAGCTGTGAGCATGAGGCGTTCACGACAGGCGGCTGATGGCAAGCACCTGTGAAGGAACATCCTGAAAAGAACCCAGATGTCAAACAAAGGAATAATGGGCTTCAACGAATTACGGTATCACGGCATAATCGTAAGAACAGTGAACACGGCCATTTCATGTGTAGGACGTGTACTGATATGTAAAGACCGTCATAATTCAGAGACTGAAGACGGCGGTGGCAGTATCTTTAGTAGGATCCCATGTACGAAAACATAACACACGTCTTTATGCCCAGAAAAAGTCTAGAAGATTACACAAGAAAACACAAATAGTTATTACCTGGGCGGGAGTAGTAAGGCCAATATTTTATTTTGATTTCCCTTTCATTTACCTAGATCTTCTATTTTTCTACAATTTATGCTCACAGTCAGTCCTGCCAGACACAGTGGGTCAGGCTCGAGCAAGGAGGTCGGTCCGTTCACTGTCGTTCTCTGAATCCTCTTGCCTTGACGGGGACCAGCAGGAACAGGGCCCCAGAGCGTGGCAGGGGAGTTCTCAATGTGGGAGTGGAAGAGAGACAGGAAGTGGTTGTCCAGGGACCGCACTAGTGGTGCAGAACTCCGTCTGCGAAGACGGAATACGAGTGCGGAGGCTCTCGAACCACCGCTCCTGCACGACGCAATTCAGTCCCGCGGACAGCAACCCGCGACCCAGGCTGCCATCTGAGTCCGCCGCCCTCCTCCTCCCCCGCGTCAGGAGGGGGGTTCTGCGGAGGTGGGGGGCTTCCGCACCTCACCACAGCAACCCACGCCTGGGTTCGGGCTCCGGATATAAAGGGGACAGGGTGAAAGCTGAAAGGTTGGGATGAACATCTGTCGTGTCCGAAGGGGGGGGAACACCACCGGGGCCAGAGCCACCACCACGACTCCCAAAGCCTCCACCGAGATGACAGCCACTCGGACAAAACTGCCCTGGAGACCCAAATGACCCCAAACCACCCAGGATCCCCGAAACCAGACTCCAGACAGCAGACTGAGGAAATCAGGATGATGGAGAAAGACGACAAAGAACACCAAGACCAAAACCAATGCCAGAGAGACCAGACCACCAGACCACCGAGACCAGAGCCGCCACCACCATGAGCGCTGGCCCTACGCCCTACTCCCAGAGCTGACGTGTCTAATTTTAGTGTCGCAATATCCAGTGGGACCTTTCCTGACCACCAAACGTTGGCCAAAGCGGTGACAGAGAGGAGCCAAGTACCCCACGTTCTAAAGACACCCGCCTGAAGAGCTCGCTAGGGAGCAGCACGGTGGGTCCTACTGTCACCGGCCTAGTCTCTAAGGACGACTGAGATGCACTGAAGGAAAAGGCGCTCACAGAGACTCCACAGGGGAACCTGCAAGCAGGGGCTGGCGATCCACGCCCTACCGTGGGCATCAGCTCAGACGGTCTGCGGATAGGACCCTGCCCACCCCCCACCCCCAGAGCAGTGAGTGGGGGGGCAGAGAGAGGAGGCAGCGTGGAGAATCCGGTGTCTCCACCATCTGCAGAGTGAGGACGCGTGCGTGGCCTACGGATCAAGCGGGCCACGCCGAAGGGACTGGGGTGTCGTTTTGTAATTGACACACGATGTCACTTCGGTTTCCGCCATAGCACACAGTGATGGGGCAAGTCTGAGCGTCCCGCTGTGCATCCAGGTGTAGACCACCTTGCTGGTACCCCAGCCACAAAGCTGTGCACCGGGCAAGAAGAGCCCAGCAGCAACAGGCCGGCAGAGCCGGGCCTCCTGCTCCAGGAAAGGGGGTCCTGCAGGCCCTCCGAGGAAGCCACACAGGCCACCCGAGGGCACGAGAGGCAGCGAGAGCCGGACGTGCAGTGACAATCACCCAAGAGAAGCAAGTAGTTAGGTAGAGAGCTCTATGCTCTTCTCCCCGCTCGCCTCTGCTATTTCTAGTGCCAGGAAGGCTGCACCGGAATAATGAAAAGGAAGGAGCATCCCAGGCCAGTCCTCGCCGTTGGCTGAGGTGGGAAGAGGGCCGACCACAGCATGACCCCGTCTCAGGCGCCCCGAGCCCCGTGTCCACCCTGCATGAGCCAGAAGGGAGGGGAGATGTAAATCAGGGAAGTCAGCATTTCAAACAGGACTGGACTTTTTTAAAATGGAAAAATTAAAATGAATCCGCTCAAGACTTTACTAAGGAAGGGAGTGGGCTTGACAGGGCGCGGCTGGAGCCCACGACTGGCGCGTGTGTACTCCCACCGAGAGGGGGCTCCCCCACGAGGAAGGCTGCAGGGGAGCGCTGGTCCCCAGGGAGAGGAGCGGGAGCCACAGGAAGCCTCCAGGGCCCATGACCCAGGGGGCTGAGGGAGACAGCAAGCTCCTCCAGAAACGCTCCAGAACGAGTCAGGAGAGCTCAAGACTGCCGACCTCATGCTTTGCTCTGCGGCCCGTCGCTGCGACCTGTGGCCAGCGACTAGAGGAGGTCAAGTCGTCTGCAGGTGCGTTAAAGGACATGTAGTTTCTATTAAACGAGTTGGCACGGCCCCGCTCCCTGGGGCTCAGCCTCCTGTCTACTGGTCCTCCACCAGTCACCTCGTGGCAGCCGGTACAAGGCAAGGAGACACACTGAAGAACATCTAGAGGCCCCAAACCTCCAAGTCCCAACACATCCCAGAGAGGCAGCTTCGAATGGCACCCAGGCTGACCGTAGGCAGACAACCAGGTGTCCAGAAGCAGGATCTCAGGACTGACCGACCCTTCACTGGAACATTCTCTTTCCTTGCATGGGGAGACCGTCCTGCCCAATCCCACTCACACCTGACGGGGAAGCCCCTGAGGAGTTCCGCCCCCACCCCTAGCCAGGCAGCACCTGTCTGTTCGGCTGATGCCTCCTGACTGCCCCCTACGGGACCGCCGCGGGGACTACAGGCAGCGACTGCAGCAGAGAGCTCAGACCCATCACACACAGGTCCTGCCAGACAGTCTCTGTTTCATCTGTCCCCTTCTCACACTTGCAGTGGATTCGCTCTTCCAAACAATTCGATGAGGTAGATCCCCGCCCCTCCCGGATGCCAGAACGGACGCAGAGAAGTCCGTGTGATGGG
Source organism: Mustela nigripes (assembly GCF_022355385.1). NCBI lineage: Eukaryota > Metazoa > Chordata > Mammalia > Carnivora > Mustelidae > Mustela > Mustela nigripes. Next base: position 3,271,457 of record NC_081569.1, read on the forward strand.
TCAGGAAGAAGGGGCGCTGGGATTCGAGCAGCCTGAAACCTCTTTTCACGATCTCCCGCACACACTGCCCGGTGCAGGGGAACAACACTGCCAGAGGCGCACAGATATGGAAAAATCCAAAAGAGGTCACTGAGTGATTCAAGCTGGGCAAACACTGCCCTTGGCCAAAGGTCAACAGACTGCCTCAAAGCACATTTAAATTTTATAAGGTGCAAGAAGACAAAACGAAACGCGGTGCCTTGAAACCTCGGCCCCAGCTGACTGGGAATGGAGCCCGTTTCAGATCTGCTGATGGGAAAGAAAAGCGAATCTCCACCATCTGTCACCCCACGGCCCCTCACTAACTACAGAAACCCTAAAGTCACCCCGAAAATACTTAAGACACATCTGTTAGAATGTGTTTATGGAGCAACATCAGTGAAATAGGATGATGGGGGAGAAACTGTACCTCGAGAGCCAGTTTTCATGAGCCACCGAAATCGTGGGGCACTGGAGTTGGAAGAGGCTCAGAAACACCGTGTCCAAGAAAGTGAACTGAGAATCAGTCTGAGTAATGGATCCCACGGTGTGTGTCTCTATTCAAGGGTGCGTCCTCATGGAACAGACGTTAAAGCCCTTCTAACCCGCAAGCCCAAGAGGTTACGCCTGATGAGAGGAGTTGCCTTGTTCTAATTCTGACAAGGGGCTGTCCTGGGCTAGCAGCAGCCCTGGGGACACGACACTAAGACATGCTCTGCACCTTTCGACCGATGGCCACAGACTGTTTGGCTCAATCCAGGCTGCAAACACATTTGTCTGGCTGTCAGAGCTTTTCAAACCGGGAGGTTTCATAGGAAATCTGGATGGCCCAAGTATCTTGAAAAATTAGATCATACGGCAATCCTGGGCTTGTGTTCCCACTTGGCAATGACCAGCTGGAGGTAAGCAGAGGCTGCTCTAACTAGATGAAGCGTGGGCCATTCACTTTTCCGCTGTCTCCAGTACTCCCTATCGTCTCTCCGGCAATGCTGTCTTCACCCCTTTATTTCCGCCTGCCCCGTTGCCAAATGAAGATGCAAGAGATGAGCTGCCCACACCCCCAGCTGGTGGGAAAAACAGCAGTCTAAAGAAAGGACTACAAAACAGTGTGACACGTGTTGATAGAAGTAAACTCAAAATAGTTACTTAGTGACTGAGCTAAGGCCAGAAATTGGGCTCTGCCCCATTCATTATGTCCTGGCCTCTAGCAGCCTCACCTCTCGTGGGCACACACAGACCACCACCCTAGACTGAAAAGACTGGGTCCTGCACAACCCCAAGTCATGGCTGGCACGTGATATCCAAGTGGCATCCGGGCACTGCTCAGGACGCAGAGAGGACCCAAGGAATTTGAATCATTCTTATAGCTAAGACAACCAGAAATACCGTTTGCTGGAGGTAAGAGAGAAAACCAGATGCTCTTGGCATAGGATTAATACAAGTCATACCACACCTTAGGTGATCTAGAATAATGCTCCTAAGCAAGCAGAGGAGTGTGTGCCCTTCTTCTTCCCTCGATATTACCTGCAGGAGGGCAGAGTGCATGAAGACCGTCCATATCAGCAGCCACCAGGAGCTCTGCCAGGAAGCCATGGGGTCTGGTCTCCTGGGGGTCTCTCTTGAGCCTACAAAAGAAGAAAATGTTGGCTTTCAACCAACTCTGCCCCCAGCGGCAGCACCCATGACTTAAGAGACCAGTCAGAGGGAGGGATTCTGAGCCTCCCATAATGTCTTGGAAAGGTCTGTGTAGGTCCAGGATGGGACTACCTACTACAGGGCGCAGATGGGTCCACATCAAAGTGAGGAGGGCAGCTGGACCCGCCTGCCATGCGCAGCCCACACCTCCAGGCCTTCTGAAGCTGAGAGGTCTCCACACCAGCCACTTTCCAGCTCGTGTGTCAGCAGCAGGGTGTGGCTACTGGCAACTGACTCAGGAAGCCAGTGTGGAGCCAAGGGTTAGGGCACCTGCCAGCTTCTTCGACTTCAGGCAAAAATGGATCTGAGACCAACTAAGCCAGCCCGGAGAGGGGAAGGGACCTGCCTAAGGTCACACAGCAAGATGGTGACTGTTCCGGGACTGGAACGCAGGTCTTCTGACAGTTTAAGGCTTTCCCCAGCAGATGATACCATGTCCTGTCCGAACCGCAGACTGCAGCCGGAGAGGTCTGAGAGCTGAGTCCGGGGGGCTTCAGAGGGCACAGCCTCAGCGCTGGCCCAACACAACCTCCCAAAAGTAGGTGAGGGCGAGCCAGCGGAGGCCCCCTGAGCCCAGGAGGGCCGCGGGGGGCTTCTGCCGAGTTCTCCTGACAATTTACAGGGAAATCAGTATGAGTCGGGGCTGGAAAAGCCGAGGTCACACTCGCCTCTCGCTTCGCCTCGCGGGCGCCTTGGCGGAGCCGGTGTCCGGGGGCGGGTCGGTGGCTTCGCTCCATCTGGAGAAAGCATTAAGGGCCTGGCCTAATGCGATCCGCAAATGTGCTGCTGTTTCCGACCTGAGGCGGCGACTCCGGGCCGAAGGGAGGCGGCCAGTGCCGGGCCCACGCACCGCGCGTCCCCTCGCCGGCTCGGCCCCGGCCGCCCCGCCGCACACCCCGCCCGCTGCCCGCTGCCCCGCGGCGTCTCCTCCCGCGTCCGCGCGTCCCCGGCACCCTGTGCCCGCTCTCCCCGCGGGCGCGTCGCCTGGGCCCCTGGCGCCTCAGGCTCTCGGGACCCACCGGCCGGGCGGCGGGACCTTCCGACGCTCCCGGTTCCCGGCTCCCGGCCGCTGTCAGCCCGTTCTCCGCCCGGGAAGCCCAAGCCCGAGAGCCCCCGCTCTGCGGGGCTCCCCCACAAGGAAGAGCGCCCCCCGCGCGCGGAGAGCCCCGCACACGTCCCTCCGCGAACGCCCCCGGGCCCCACGGAGCGCTGCGAGGGGAGCGCCCCGGTCCTGGAGGACCCCGGGACCCGCAGAGAAACCCCCTCCCGCTCCGCGTCCCCCAGCCCTGCTCGGCGGCCACGGCCCCGCGTCGTCCTTCCCCGACCTCGCGCGGAGCTCGCGGCACCCACCTTGCGCCGCGGACGCTTCTGGGACGTGCGGCCCGGGCGGCGCGGGCCCGGCGCGCGCGGCGGAGAGGCGGGCGAGCGGCCCCGTCAACACCTCGTGCGGAATCCGGCCCCAGGACGTTCCCCGACGCCGGCCTCCCGCCCGCGGCGCCGCAGTCGCCGCCGCCGCCGAGCAGTTAAATGGGGCTGGGACGGGGGCCGCCCCGCCTCTCCCGCCCCCTCCGGGCGCCGAGCGCGGCGCGGGCGGGGACCCAGCGGCGGAGGGCGCGCGCCGCCACCTGCACCGCCCGGCAAGTGCACGGCGCGCCCGGCCGCCCTCCGCCCGAGCCGGGGGGCGCCGGGGCGCGAGGGGAGCGCGTGAGGGGCCGGGCCCGGGCCGCTCGGAGCGCGCGGGGCCTCGGCGACGGCGAGACGCGGCTGGAACGCTCCTCCGCCCGCTTCCTGGAAGCCACTCCTCGCCCTGGGCCGGCCGCCAGGCGTGGTGCCAAGAGCCGGGATTGCCGACGCCGCCACCGCCGCCGCCGGCAGGCGCGCTGGGGAGAGGCGGCCGCGGCCGCGCGAGCCAGCCCGGGGCGCCCCGCCTCAGTCGGAGCCGGGAGGGGGGCTGCCGCCGCCCCCCACCGCCCCGAGCCTCCAGCCGCCCTTCCCGGGCCCGCCCGGCGGCCACACCGAGGGCTGTCCGGAGCCACCGGCTCGTGCCCGCGGGCCTCAGCTGCCCCCGGACCTGAGAGGAGTCCGCGGCCCCCCTCCCGGCCCGCGCCCCTCGGTCCCGGGGGAGACCCCGCGCCCCGCGCAGACCTGGCACCCGCCGCCGACTCCTGGGCGCGCTCGCCGCACGGACGTCCGGCTGCCACGGGCCACGAGCGGCCGAATAGGGTCACCCCCGGCCAGGTACCAGCAGCCACTTATGGGAGCTGGGCTTGCTTGAACCGCGCTGACGATGAGGGGCCAGGCCCGGGGTTAAGGGTAAAGGGGTGTCAAGACCGGGAACAGGGGTGACTTTCCTTGTGGACTCCTGGAAGTGAAGGGAATTAGACACAATGTTCGTCCCTGGCATTGGCCTCATCACGAAGGTATCAAGGCAGGGGCCGGGCATTGCTTGGAAAGGCTGCCTTGGGCCCCCACCTAAGTGCGAACACGGACTCATTTCCTTGGGGGCCTGAGCGTGCCAGCCACTGTGCTGAGCTCTTCCGGGCCCATCGGGGTTGGTTAGGATCCTGATTCCCACTTCAAAGCGAGGAAGCCCAGAGGATAAATACATTGCACGCAGTGAGTTGCAAAGCCGGGACTGAAGCTGGTGAACTCTGCTGTTCATCCCTGAGGTTCATCTCCCGCCTGTTCTGTAGTTGGTACACTCAGATGGGGGTAGAGCTTTACAGAGGGGAGCTGACCCCCTGTCTGCCTCCCTCCCACTGTCTTACCTTCCTGGCCCTCGGGTCTCCTCTGGCGGAGAGGAGGATCTGCAGACTGTCTCTGCACTCCATGTGAGATGGCCGGAATCTCATGGTGAAATGAGCAGAGGACATTCAGGGTCAAGAGGGCAGAGAGGACCAGGACGCAGTGGGACACGACTCAGTCTGGGGCAGGAGAGCTGGGCAGAACCACAGAAAACGCACTTACCTACACTTCTTGTAGTTATGATCTTAGGAGGTCAAGGGAACGGTGAAGCTGGCAGTCGCGAACTCTGAAATGCAGAGTTAGGTCCCTGCCAGCCCTGGGTCACGTCCGCCAACCAATCAATACACAACCTCATTTTATCTGTGGTTCTCATTAAAACATCTACTATCTTTTCACGAACATTGAGCCCACAACCACCAGCGGCACAAGTCCTTGCCCAGTGCCCCACATCGAGCTTGAGGATTTGCTCTGGAGGACACATCGCTCACAGCCACTGCTTAGGACCTCCAGCCAGGCCTCCAGCACAGCTCTTGGAGGCCCTCTTAAACAGCAAAATCGCCAAAAAAGAAGACTGAAATGTAAAAAGTGGCACTGCATTGACCCTAAAAGGACACTGGTTTACAGCGTGAAAGCCGACACGGGAAGGCAGAGGCGCGCCTCCCTGTTGTCCACCTTCACGGGGAACGTGCGTATCAGGCGATTCACAGTTTCCACCATGAAAACATTGCAAGTATCGATTTGCAGATTCCAAATAAATCTTTGCAAGGAGGTGAATTCACAAACACAGAAGCTGCAAATAATGAGGACGGACTGTAGGTGCTTCTCATATCAGAACACCGTTCCAGAACATCTGCGGGGCACCAGGCACTGTTCTGGGCCCGTCACCTGCACCAGCCTAAGGGGGAGGCATTGTTTTTATTCCGCTTTACAAATGAGGAGACTGCTGCAGAAAGGTTGACCCGCAGGTTCTTAGCAACTAGAATGTGCCAGTTCTCACGTCATTCATATTCTAAAACCAGCCCAGTGTTTCACAGAGTCTGTTGCCAGAAGCTCATGAATATTCAAGATGAAATGGAGAATTCAAAGAGATATTATGCCCCATGCAGCTGGGGTGAGCTGAGCTGAGCTGACCGTGCCCGCAGGAAGTTCAGGAAAGCACCAGGAAGACCTCTGGAGCAGAAGCTGTGCTGGGAACGCTGGAGCCTCTGTGCTCCAGGGACTCCTGCCTCCACAGGACTCTCTGCCTCATTTTACCCTGGGCACTCGTGATTCCTGCGCCCGCCTCCGGGGAGCGCCCGCACCAAGTGTGGAGGCCGGGCTGAGCCTCTCTCTCCCAGGGGCTACACCTCCTATAGGGCCAATCCCTTAAGAAACAGGTGATCAGGAGTGAAAAGGAAGAGAGCAAACTTCCCCAGCTCCCCGAGGCAGTGCTGCCTGCCTCTCTCTCCGGTGGATCAAGCGGTCCTGTTTGTGACTCCAGCACTGGGAGTGTGGGTGACGAAGAGCCACGAAGGGCAGACTCCGCTTAGGGAGGGGCTGGCCGGACCTCGCAGGCCCTGTTCCCGGGTTCCCACCTAACTACCCCCATTCGGACTCTCCTTCACCACTTTGCCCAAAGTGTGGACACAAAACCTTCCCTTAGTCCCGCATCCACGCTCCCCTCTGCCCTGCACCCCCGCCACTCAGCTCTGGCCCACATGTTTGAACAAGACATTGCCAAAGATTGGGAAAAATCTGGGGAGTGGGAAGAACAGAAGAGAATGAGCCCCCAAAAGACAATCTTGGATTGGGCTGCTGGGCACGGAGATGCCCACCCAATCTATCTCCCAAGGCTCAGGACCTAGGCTACCCCCCCACCCCACCCCCAAGAGAATCCCCACTGCCTGAGGACAGGGCGGCGTTATCAACCCTGAGAGGTGTGAGAAACCGAGTTCCATTTCCTCCCGAGGATGCATCCTCTTGCGTTCCGGTTTCCGTTGCCAGCCACGGGTCTGCTTCTTCCCTGAAGAGCTTCGGGGATTCCCACCTGTACTCCCAGCATCGCCTACTAACCCCAGCCACAGGCGGGCAAGCGCAGCAATGCATCATTCGTGTGCCAGGCGCAGACAGAGGACCAGGGAGGACCAGGCACGGTACTGTGGGTGATGCAGGTGTGGGAGTAGGTGTGCATTTTACCCTTAGACAGACAGGACGTCCTTTCCCGGCCTCAGCCTGAATTTGTTCTTGATACAGAATTGCTCCTTCTGCTTGCAGGACTTGTGAGATGGGTTTGAGAAGGCACAAAGCCTGCGCTCTCAGCCAAAGCCGCCAGGAGACAAGAGGCCGGGGCGCGCTAGGTGAGCACGGTGTCCCAGGGCTGCGAGATAGTCAAGAGGGTGTCCTTACGGAAGAAAACGGAAAGGGAGTCAAGAGCAGGACAGGAAAGGGGAAGAGCAGGACGAGCCCGGGGCCCAGGTGCTGTCTCGCCTTTGCTTGATTGTTAAGGTCCCTGGAGCAAGAGATCCTGCCGCAGACTTGGCCAGTCTTAAGGCAACAGGCCTGGACTGTGGTATCCACGTGCCAGTGAGGCCTGGCCACCCCTGGACTTGGGTGGTGGGTGTGACCTCCCAGGCAGCTCCCATAAACCAGAGACAGCGCTTCAGAGAAGCCCTAAGGGGTGACCCCTTGATAGCCATGCTCCCTTCAGCTGGGGCACGGGTGCACCTGCCAATACTGGGGGTCTGGACAGGGCGTCCACATTAACAGCATCAGCTGCACCTGATTTTAAGGTCTCCTTAGCTCTATATGGGAAACATGCTCCGCTGGTCCCTCTTTGGAACAGAAATTTGCTTTATAAAATGTGTTCAAGTATTCTGCCTCCTCTGCAAGAAAACACCCTTGGGAGGAGGGGTGACAAGAGGTCACCCCTCTTGTGAGGGGTGAGGGGCTCTGGGCTTTGGTACAACCTCATTCTTGGTTTCTCCTCTCATCCTGCACTGAGATCCCCCAGAGAGCATCTCGGGGCCCCAGATTAGTGATTTCGTGACTTCTCCGAGGGGCCGGACTCATGATTTCAAGTCAGGAGCTCAGGAATGAGGACGGTTGTGGCTCTGGAGCTCTGAGCCAATCGGAATCTCTCTCCAGAGGGTGGTGTAGGACAGACTCTTTCTAGAAAGTTTCAAATCTTTAGCGGTGAGATAAGGAGCGTTAGCATCCCCTGAAGTGTTGGAAAGGGACCGAACTGGGATCTGGTGACCTTCCATGCCTCAAACCAAGGCTGGTTCCCACGTGGCCTCTAGGACTAGCAAGAAGCTGACCTGATTCAATCTGGTCAATATCATATCAATTCAATTCAATTCATATCAAACAATTCAATATCAACACTCTGATAATCACACACACACACACACACACACACACACACACACACACACACATCCAGATGGACTACTATGGAACAGAAGCAAAACACAGAGGCCCCAGGAAGAATGGATTTGCTAGTAGCCTTGAACCATTTCACTCTGCCCCTGAGAACATTTATCTTCCCCTGAGAGGTACAAGGTGAGTGGGGAACACTGGAGCTGTCATCAGGAAACCCACAACTGAGGTCCAGGATTGGTCACAAATTGGGGGATTCTGGGCAAGTCACTTCACCTTTCTGAGCATCCGCTTTCCGGGCTTCCTTGGAGGCAATGGATCCTTCCAGTGTAACATCCAAAATTGTATCTATACTCTTCTTGTGTAATATAGCAACACCTTCCTAAACTACGACTCAGCCATGGCAATGTCTATGGCCCTAACCCCAGCCAGAACAGGAAAGCCCTCTGAGCACATCCGCGTGACCCCAGATTTAAGCATATTGTGTCTGAGCAAATACTCGAGGCTCACTCAGACTCTTGATGCTTTTGTTTGTGCATAGTTCCAATGTGTCTGTTCATCTGGCTCCCAAGAAAAACTTGGTCAAGTTAGTAACTTTAGTTAACTAAAGTTAGCTTTAGTAAAGTTAGTAACTTCATAACTGTAAATTTGAAAGGAAAAGAAAGCCTGCTAAGAAAAGGGATATTAACAATGTAAAGTCACTACTGAAGAACTGTAAAAGGCACAAGAGATGGGGAGCAGGGAACCCCACCATAGTTGGAGACCGTTTCATTCCCTTCAGATGACTTCAGAAAATCACTGTGTGATGGCACAGTACTGGGTTTGTGTTCACAAATCTAGATTATTTATGAATGCCTTTGTTCATTAGACCCTACTTATGGCTGTATTAAACTCCATGTTACATTTTAGAAAAACATTTGAGGGGCGCCTGGGTGGCTCAGTGGGTTAAAGCCTCTGCCTTCGGCTCAGGTCATTATCTCGGGGTCCTGGGATCCAGCCCAACATCAGGCTCTCTGCTCAGCGGGGAGCTTGCTTCCCTTCCTCTCTCTGCCTGCCTCTCTGCCTACTTGTGATCTCTGTCAGATAAATAGAATCTTAAAAAAAAAAAAAAAAAGAAAAGAAAAGAAAAACATTCTATCACAAAAGGGTTAGATTCAAGAAAAACAACAACAACAATAAGCAAGATATGTTCCTTCACTTCTTCACTCAGTTTCTGAAAAAAATCACATCTAGAACATCACCTCCGACGACTCTAGGAGACCAAGATTTTATTCCAGGGTTGATCAATTTGCACAAAAAAAGAACAGAGTGCAAAGTACCTGTACACACCGTTTTGGGTTTTTTGTTTTCTTTAGTTTTGCTTTTTTTCTGTGCGGGCTGTTGTTTCAAATTGTGAAAACGGTTTTCTTCCAAGTCATTAAGAAGAGGCTTATTCCCTGGTGTCACACTGCGTGTCCCCTGCCCCACAAAATGAGACCCGCCTGTTCAGTCGGCTCCCCCACATGTTCCTTACTCTGCCAGCTTGGCAATATTTGGGTTGGAAATACCACTAAGGAATACTTGAAAAGTCTTTTTTCATATGTAAGTTCAACAAAACACATTTCTGTGTATTGGGTTTGCAAAACACACTTACTTCTGGATGGTTTTGATAGCCCAGTAGGCAATTTTTTTAAAAGATATTTATTTATTTATTAGAGAGAGAGGGAGAGGGAGACACTAACTCCCTGCTGAGCAGAGAGCCTGAAGCAGGGCTCCATCCTAGGACCCCAGGATCATGACCTGAGCCAAAGGCAGCCGCTTAACCAACTGAGCCACCCAGGCGCCCCTCGTGAGACATTTTTATCCCCTCTTTACCAAGGCCCAGGCAAAAATGTTCTGTGGATGACTGTGAAGAACCAGCTTCCTTCAGATCCCACCATCCCCAACTGGTCAGCTTCAGATTCGAAGAAAAATTCAGTTCAATGCAGTGAAATACAATGTATATTAACTGACAGTCTACTTTGTGCCAGGCATGGGCTAGGTCCTGGGAACACAGTGGCATGATAAGCTATCACCCCATCTCGGAAGGAGCCGATGAGATAGGGTATGATAGATGTTCCCAGAGGTGTCAGAACAGGGAGCTATGAAAGAATTGGGTACCGCGGCAATTCAGACAGTCATAGGAGCGTTAGAGATTTCCTAGGGGAGGTGATGTTTCAGTTGATAGCTAACGCTTACATACAGGCACAGGATCTTGTTTAAAATAAAATCAGAAAGCTGTTCTCCTTCTCTACTTTTTCTCCAATGAAAACCAATCTACTATCCCAAATAGGCATTTTAGAATAATTTAAAGGGCTGGGGTGGGCATCAGATCTAGGGAAGAACAAGTAAATTCATCACATTCCCTGGAACAAATCCTATCTGACCACATAACACATGGGAGTTCTGTGTGCATCTTCAGACTCATAAGGAATTGAGGGAACACTGCAGAGTATCTGCAGTGGACATACCCTAATGGGGGTCCCCAGTGACCCCTGTGTCTCCTGGTATTCACACCACTGTGTAATCCCCTCCCCTGAGTGTGGAGAGGACCTGTGACTTACTTCTAGAAATAAGATACGACCAAGCTCTCTCTTCCTCGGTGCCACCTGCAGAGGTGGCAGCCGTCTCCTGCTTGGCATCATGGCTACCCTCAGACCTCTGATAAAGCCCATGATCATTAAAAAGAGGGCCAAGAAGTACATCCAGCTCCAGCCAGACCCATATGTCAAAATTAAGCACAACTGGCAGAAACACAAAGGCGTTGACAATAGGGTACATAAAAGATTCAGGGCCAGATCTTGATGTTCACCACTGATTACAGAAGCAGCAAAGAAACAGAGCACATGCTTCTCAGTGCCTCCTGGAAGTTCCTAATCCACAGCATCAAGGAGCTCGAAGTGCTACTGGTGTGCAACAAATTGTACTGTGCAGAGATTGTTCATGATGTCTCCTCTAAGAACCACAGAACCTCCTGGAAAGAGGAGCCCAGCTGACCATCAGAATCAGCAAGCCCAATGCCAGGCTGTGCAGCAAAGAAAATGAATAGATGGGACACCTGGGTGGCTCAGTAGGTTAAGCCTCTGCCTTTGGCTCAGGTCATGGTCTCAGGGTCCTGGGATCGAGCCCCACTTGGGGCTCTCTGCTCAGCAGGGAGCCTGCTTCCCCCTCCCTCTCTGCCTACTTGTGATCTTTGTCTGTCAAATAAATAAATAACATCTTTTTAAAAAAGAAAATGAATAGACAATTTGTGTACATATCATATTTGTGTTGATAAAACCGTAACACTACACACACACACACACACACACACATACACACACAAAGCATTTGACAAAGGCACAGGGATAGCACTTCTTTGATTATGTTATTTAACATTATAACTTCCCTCTCACCAGGAGACCTTCTCCCCGGTTTGATAGATTGAAGGGAGCCAGTAATAGAGACTCATGTGGCAAGGTGCTGAGGACCTCCAGCAGACAACCCGCCAAAAAAAAAAAAAAAAAAAAAAAAAAAAGCAGCAACTGAATTCTGCCATCAACCACGTGAACTTAGCAGTGCATCCTTACTCAGTCAAGCCTCAGATGAGACCTCAGCCCTGACTGACCCTTTAATGGCAGTCTTGTGAGAGACCCAGAAACAGAGGATCCAGGTGAGCCCTGCCTGGATTTCTGAAATATAGAAGTTGCCAGAGACCCAGTCTGTGAATGTGTATTGTTTTAAGCCACCAGGTTTGTGATACTTTGTTACACACAAGTAAATAAGTAGTACAGTGCCTACAACTAAAGAATTAAGGGGGCGTCTGGGTGGCTGGATTGATTAGGCATCTGACTCTTGATTGCAGCTCAGGTCATGATCTCAGGGTTGTGAGATCGAGTCCCATGTTGGGCTGGGTGTTGAGGCTGCTTACGATTCTCTCTGTCCCGCTCCCTCTGCTCTCCACCGCTCATACTCTCTTAAGAAAAAAAAAAAGAGAGAGAGAGAGAGAATTAAGAAATAGTTCATCTGTTGCTTGTTCCTCTCATTTCTCTTTTCCAGTATGTTCTCAGTGGTACCAGCTGTGAAATGGGGTGGCTATCACATCAGACCCAGAACTAGAGAGCTCTGGATTGATTTTGAACCCATCATTTAAACATAACTTTTTTATCACACAGGGAGATATGAAAATCTATATAAATAAACATTTTTATTTGCTTAGAAAATCGAATTTAAAGGGATGTCATTTAGCTCTCATTTTCAGGATGCCTGTTAAAAGCCAGCTTCAAGAATACAGTTCCAGCTTTCAGAATCTTGAGAAAGAGGTTCTAGTCTGGCATTCCCATGCATTCCTCTGCAAAAAAATAGTTCTGGGCAGGAATTATCCACGAGAAGCTTTGGGTGTGAAATAAGAATTCCAGACGAAAAGGAAAACGTGCAAAGGCCCAAAGATGAAAAGTTCCAATTCAACCACCACGTGCTTTGTAAATGTTTGTTGTGGCAGAGAAAATGCGGCACATTCGCCAGACCCCATCTCCTACGCCTCGTCCTTGGAGCCTACAATTCCCAGCATCCTCACAGAGCCACGTGACCCATTGTGGACAGTGAAATAAGAGTGGAATTGCTGTGTCTCTCTTCAGAGTCGAGGCAGTGGCAAGCCCCCGTGGTTTCTCCAGTCCCTCTCTTCCCCTTGGGCAGCTAACACAGATGCTGTATGGCCATGGTTAGCCACTAGTCAAAGGATGCTGGATTGCTGACCCCAGGACAGCTGGCTTAAGAGAGTCATCCCACATACGCTGGGACTTACACAAATGAGGAATTACATTTATCTGTCGAACCTGCGTTTTTTTTAGTTGTTTCTGTAGCATAAAGCAGTCTCTGCAGACACACACATTTGCGGTACAAAGTGAAAATGGGATTGGCTCAGGTTAAATGGGCAGAAAAATGAGTAAGGGGTCAAGTTTGTGAAGGGCACTCATGCCGTGCTATCGGGTTTTGGACTTTACCCTAAGCTCAAGGGCTTGCTTAGTATAATATCTGTCCACGCGGTGGAGTGACAAGATTGGAATGATTACTCTGACTGTGTGTTTAATAACCCAAGCGAGAGTCCTATTAGCATAACCTGGCACGAGCCGTCATGGACATGGGAGGAAATTGATGGGCTGGAGAGTTGTTAGACAGGATTGATAGGACTTGGTGAATGACTTTAAAGGTGGGGGTGCCAGGGAGAGATGTGTGAAGGCTGGCTCCCTGATTTTTGACATGGGCCGTGTGTCATTCACTAATACAGAGAACGTAAGAGGAAGAGGAGGACATTTGTTTCTGATTTTGATTTCCGCCTTCGTCCATCATTGGCTCATGGCTCAGAAGCTCAGGCTTGAAGCACGTTTTCTCAACTCTGTTCCTATGCTCTTCCGTTGTGAGCGTCAGCCTGAAAGAGACACGCAGAAGCCCCCGAGTCCTCCAAGGCAAGTAGGACATTCAATCCTAGCCTGGGTCCCTGGTTTACCATCAAAGCAAGAAGTGGGACTTGTGCAGCACTCCCCATGAAACTGCTAAATGCTCTTCCATTAACTAAACACCAGAGCACTGTGTTTTTATTGTTGTTTTTGAACATCAAGAAAGAAACTGAAAGACCCTGGAGCCGCACCCAAGAAGCAGACACCAAGCCTCCACTGGATGCAAGTTGCAAGAGGTTTATTGGTTACACAGGCGCCTGCGGACGCATCAGCCTTTGTGGGCTGAGCGCGCCGGGATAGATTGGAGAGCAGATTATATAGGGCAAGGGTTGGGGTGGCGGGAAGCGAGCTTACAGAAGCAGATGCTTGGTTACAGGGATCTGATTGGTTAACTTAAATCAAGCATTGTCAGGCACTGGGTTTAAGGCAAGGACACAACGGTTTGTTCTGGTGGGCCTTGGCTCAGCACTCTGGAAAGTCCCAGGTACACTCTATTCCTCATTTGTCTTTTCTTTTGACAGACCGGGTGATCACAGACAATAGACATCCTGGTATGTGTTGCCATCCGGCTATGGGGACAATCAAGCCTTCAGCAAGGGGATAGGGCGTGCTTTGGGGACATCAGGTTACTTAAACAAGCCTTTAGCAAGGGGAGAGGGGTCTTTCAAAACCAAAAGATCGCATGAAACAAATATTCCTCAATTCATGTACCTCGTCAGGAAAACGGAGAACACAATGTCCTGTGCTCTGCAAAGCATAAATAAAGAAATTGGAAAAGAAAATTAAAACAAAACAAAACAAAAAATCCTGGTATTGACATGAAATTTCAGGTCAGGTAGAGACTTCGGATCCAAGATGAATCGAGCTCACATTTTTTTACTCAAACCATCTAACCATAACCACTAAACGGAGATGATATAAAAGTGTCAGAAACCAGGGAAGAAAATCCTCCCCATAGCTGAGACGCCAAGACGAGGTACGGCAAGTAGCCGTCGCTCTGCCAACAAGCACCCTCATGACCAGGGAAGGGAGCTATGCACCCCCCCCCCCCCCCCCCCGCCCCCCGCGCCCCCCCCCGGCTCTGCGGGGAAGGCAAGGGCACAAGCACAAAAAAAAAAAAGTGCCAATGCAGTTGGCAATGATGCTTTACCCCTCTGTCCTTAAAGACAGGCTGATTCTAGGGCACCTGGGGGGCTCAGTTGGTTAAGCACCTGCCTTCGGCTCAGGTCTTGATCCCAGGGTTTGGGCTCCCCACTCAGCTCCCTTTGTCCTTCCTCCCTGCTCATGTGCGTTCTCTCTCTCTCTCTCTCTCAAATAAATAAATAAATCTTAAAAAAAAAAAAAAAAAAAAGATGGACATTCTTTCCCTGCTCGATCAGCTGGGAGACTTCTCCTGGGCTTGGAAAGAACCAGAAGAATTTCCACTAATAAATTATACACCGTGACCCAGAGAAGGAAGGACCCAGGAGCGGGGCAGAGGCGAGCAGCGCGCTGAGTCTGAGAGATGAGGAGGTGAGGGGGAGGTTGCTGGAGTGCCGGGGCTTTGGGAGGGAGGGAACACCTTGAAGAAGGCTGGATGTGGGTTTTCCACACACTCCCGGATGAGAAACTCTGCGGACAGGAGGGCCTCACGGCACAAGCCCATGACCCAGTCTTCTTTCCATTGGCTGATTAGAAGCAGCTTGCTGTCGACCCCGCGCCGGGAGCCAGGCTAAGGATGCTCTCTGCCGGCCTTCTCCGCATGTGTGTGAGTGTGAGGGGGTATGGAGGGGTCTCCCCTGTGTGGTACCCTCCTGGGCGCCTCTTCCCAGCTTCCTCCCCTCGCTTCCTCTTGTCTCCGGAAACCAGACACCGTGGCTTTAAACCCGAAGAGGAGTGCAAGGTAAGACCCCCCTCTCCTGGCAACCGAGCACCTGGGCGCTCTCTGCAGGGGAGCTGCTCCCCAGAGGGCCCGGCGGGGGGCACGGCGGATGTCCGCCCCATCCCTCAGTCCCGCCCCCCCAAGCTCGCCCTCCGACTCTGCTTCCCTCTGGACCCAGGACTCAGGAACCAGACGACGCTGAGAGGGGTGGGGAAGTCATGCTAACGGAGCTGCTTCTGCGTGGAAGACACATCACAGCGGAGAGGGGTCCTCAGGGACGGGGGACACTTTCCCCAGAGGACTCTGACATGAGTTAAAATAGCGCAAGAATCGAATGAACTCCAAGGCCACTCCATGAATGAACCCCGGGGCCACTGTAACAGACAACCCCAGCGGGTGGCTTAAAACAACACAAATGCATTCTCTTGCTGCTCTGGCGGAAGTCAAGGTGTCACCAAGTCTGGCTCTGGCCGATGGCCCTGGGGGAGAACGCTTCCTTGCCTCTTCCTGCTTCTGGTGGCTTTGGGTCTCCCTCGACTGTGGGCTGAGTCCCTCCCAACTCTGCCCCTGTCCCCACGTGATCTTCTCATGACCTTCCCCCCCAACCCATGTCTGCCTTGTGACAAGTGTCCCTCTCCTTTTTCTTGTAAGGAACCAATTATTAAATTTAGGGCCGCCCTCCCTGATCCAGGATCTTAAGATCCTTCACTTAACTGTGTCTATAAAGACCCTATTTCCCAGTAAGGTCACATTCTCAGGTTCTGGGAGGTTAATCCTCGGACATAGCTTCTGGTGACCCTTATTCTATCCTCTGTCACAACCAAGACCTGAACTCTATATTCTGTATTCTCGATGCCACTTGAAAGTACGTCTAACCACGTTGCCTGAAAAAGCTTATCAGAGATTGTACAACTGAGACCAAAAGACGTGAAGATACTCTCACAGTAACATTCTAGCATAAATATGCCCCAAATCTGGATATAAAATTTCTTCCTTTACCAAATTCCCAGGCAAGAAATGTCTATATTTCTTGTGTTCGGGTGCTGATGCTAAGTACAAGATCTGCTGGTGACTCACCCTAAGCCCCTCAATGATCCTGAAGTGTGATCGATCTTGTCCCCCGCACAAAAGCTGGGCTGCTCCCCTGAGTACGTAGCATCTCTGACGATAATCCTGGCCAATTCCCCTTCTCCCTCTAAAAAGGCAGCTGCACAGGGAGCCAGCCCTGCCTCCTGGGCTGACTTCCAGGGTCTGAGATCGGCACGGACTCCTGACCGTGTCCTTCTGTGTTTTGCCTGCCACGTTTCCTAAAACGCCAACATTCCCATCAAATTTTGAATTTCGCTCTTTAGATCACGCTATCCCTTCCAGTCCAGCCAAGTTGCTCTGCTCACCAGCCAAGCTACAAACTGTTGTTTGCCTGCAACACGGACACTTACTGATGTGCCCATAACGCTTTCTTGCTTATAGGATTCCAGGGTTGTTTTAAAGAAATCCATGGAGGATCCAAGGAACAGAATTCGCCAAAGTGGCTACCACTGACCTGTCCTTGTGAGACTGCCCCCTGGAGGCAGCGGGGAGGATTTGTGGCACGGCCAGACGCCGGCGTTCTGCTCCTTGAATGGAGTACGGAGTCAGTTCTAAGCGCCTACCTATCTGCAGCAGACGGGACTTTTCCTATAGACCAAGGAATGACAAGAGACAAATAACCGAGGTGTTTCCTCTCTCCAGGATGTTTTGGTTGGTGTATTACAGGGTGTCTTGAGCGATCAAAAGTATCTTCAGCATGAGGTGAGGTTAAAAACGTTGTCCAGACATCGCCGTGTAGTGCTGCCCACACCAGCTGGTGTCCCTCAACCCAGACCCAGTGTTGTCAAGAACACGTGGACTGGAGGCCAAGCTGGCTGTCTCGTGCATGTAACACGAATTCACAAGACATCCCTAGGAGGCCTAATCCCCTTACCTTCGGACCTAACCTGATCTGCAGTCCTTCCTCTCAAGCAGAAGGGGACTTCCAAGTGGGACTGTCAACCAACCCAACTGCGCCTTTTCTCTCCATTTCCCTTCATCCCTACCCTTCTTAGTGTCCTAAATATATGTCTAGTCAATTTCTGATCTTGATCCGATGATGTGGATTTCAGCAGGAGTTTCTTCAACGTTGTGGGTTACGCTGTCACTCAGGTATCTTTGATGGCTTCGTTTATTGTGTCTGCGGATGCTGGAACCTCCAGCAGAGACTTAGAAGCAGGGGGACACAACCATCCATGCCCACCGCCTGTTCTCCTATAGGTACGCAGCTCTAAACTATGGTTTCCTTTTCAGTAATGATCACTAGAACCTATTTGCTACAAATTAGGTTGTAAATGTGTTAGCCCTACACCGCACGTTTGCTAATGTCTCTGGGAATAGACTTCTAAGCCTCTTTGGTACGGCCGAAGGGTCTGTCCCTGATAATAACGGATGATGTTGAGCACCTTTCCATGTGCTTACTGGGTAATTACACACCTTCTTCTGGGAAGCGTGTCTTCGAATCTTTGGGCCATTTCTAATTGCTTATTATTGACTCATGAGAATTTTTGACATATTCTGAATTGTCTATAGTCGAAGATAATATGTGTTGTGACTATTTTCTTCCAGACATGCATTATGAATACTTTCAACTGTGGTTTGCCTTTTTATTACTTTTTTAAATGGCATTCTTTGATGAGCAGAAATTTAAAAAAATTTTTTTTTTTTAAGTAGGCTTCCTGCCCGGTGTGGAGCCCAATGCAGGGCTCAGACTCATGGCCATGAGATTAAGACCTGAGCCGAGATCAAGAGTTGGATATTTAACCAAGTGAGCCACCAAGCCACCCCAGAAATGTTTAATTATGTCTAATTTATCAGTTTTTTTGGGGGGGGGGGTTAGTGCTTTTTTGTGTCCTAAGAAATTATGCCCATTTACAGGTTATGAAGACATTTTCTTGGTTTTTTGTTTTTTGTTTTTTAAGATTTGAGAGAGAGTGAGCTTGAGCAGGGGGAGGAGTAGAAGGAAAGAGAGAGGGAGAGAGGGAGAGAATCCCAGACTCCGGGCCCAGCATAGAGCCCGCTGCGGGGCTTGATCCCATGACCCTGAGACTGTGACCTGAGCTGAAACCAAGAGTCAGATGCTTAACCGACTGAGCCACCCAGGTGCCCTGGGAACAGATATTTTAACAATATTAGCATTTCCGTCCATTTATTAGGTATTCAATTTCTATATGCAAAGTCGTGCACTTGTCAGTGTGAAGGTCTTGCATAGCTTTTGTTCAAAACTGTTTTTTTGTACTTTCTGCTGCTCTTATGAAATTTTTTCATTATTATATTAAATCTAACATTTAATAATTTCCAGTATACAGAAACATATTGATTTTTGCCTATCTCATGATCTTGATAAATTTGTAGTATATATATTAGTATATATACTATATTATATATTAGTATATATTTATGTTAGCTCTAATTTTTTTAATAGAATTTTCTACATATCCAATCTTTTGTTTTCTGCAAAAAAAAAAGTTTTATTTCTTGCTTTTCAATCTTTAGGCCATTTTTTTTCTTTCCTTACTGTACTGCATGGTTATAAATTCATTCTAAAAACCATGATCAGGGCTATTTCTTATAAATACTCCATTCCCCTTCTCCATAGGCCTGTCTGGGCTTCTGATAACCCGGGTCTTCTTTGAACCCTGCTCATCTTCATTCCCCAGATAGAAATACCTTTTCTCCCCAGTCTCCCAAGTTTCTGTGAGGAGGGGTTTTCTCCAAATAGCCCTAGCTAGTTGAGTTCCCTGGCTTGAGTTTGGGTTAGGAACGGGGTGCCAGTATCCCAGCCCCTCCTTGGAAGGCGGCCTGCACGCAGGGAACGGGCGTTCTTGACCCTTGGCAGCTGTGCGGGAAGCTCGGTGTTGAAGGTTCGTCCCTGTAAGAGCGGGTGACCCTTCCCAGACTGGACCAGGTGAGTGGGTCTGAGCCCTCTGGGGTTCCGTTAGCAGACACTTTCGCTCCACTGTCTGACACAGCCTCACGATGCAGGTTGCACACTGGCTCTTACCTGTTTTAACCCCCGACTAATGACCCGGTTTATTTAGAACTCATAAGGGAAAGAGGGGAGCCGTGTATTGAAACCTCCCCCGCCCCGTCCCCCCCCCCCGCCCCAGTCTGTAAGTGCAGCTTCTGCAGCGACTGCGTGTTAACTCAGTTAACTGCAATTAGTTTCTTTCCCAGACAAGACTCAGAAGCGTATTACAGGCAGCGAGAATGGCTCCGAACGTCTTCTCGTTGATAAATTTCAAACATGGCCACTAGAGACGGAGAGCTGGTGGGGTATAAAAAGCTAATGTGCGAGTATGTGGGGGCAAACACATAGGATGAGGGGCAGCGTGGGAGAGGCGGAGAACACAGGCGTGGCAGGGAGACCACCCAGGGCAGGAGCCCGCCTCTGGCATCCCATGACCGTGTGACTGCGGGCAGGTTGTCCCCAGCCTGGCTGCGTCTCAGTTCTCTTATCTGCAAAATGGGTTGATAGGAGCATTGGGTTTATTCATTTAAACACGCACAGCAGCACCTGCCGCACAGGAGGCCCTCCGTCAGTGTTAGTCATTATTATTATTTATTATGGACGCAATGTATACAGCTGCGTTAGAGAAGGTGTCAGGGAAGGGAGCGTGTGGGAAGAGAAAGGAGGAAGAATGTCCAGGATGCTCTTGGGACCTTGCTGGCATACCAAGGACCCAGAAGACTGAGCAGTCTGGTTCTGGTCTCCTGGAACCAACCTGGCTGCTGAGCATTTGGAACTAACGTCCGTGAAAAGCAAGGTCCAGCCCGGTGACCGCCGTGGGCACCTCAGTGGGCAGTGGGGGGCAGTTCAAACTCCCCTCACACCACGGGTTGTTGGATCGTGGGCAAGCCATCTGATGAGTCTTCTTCTCTGTGGGAGGAGAAAGGGTACTCGCCCCTGCCTGATGGGCGCTTGTGGCACCCCCTGGATCAAAGTACACGCTGAGTCTGTACTCTGAGCGAGGCCAGGGGCTGGTTCTCTGACCCCGAGCGGTCTTGTTACTGTGCCCGCAATCCAACTCCTGCTCCCTCCTGAGCACCCCAACAGGACCGGCGTAAAACACTTACTGGGTATCAGGCAGTAGCCAAAGCTTGTGCTACGGGCTCTTTAAATGGACTTGACACTGCATTGAAGAGTTTTCTAACCCTGAGGTGGAAGGAGGGTGTGCTGTGTCTGAACTGGGGGACAGTGAAGCCCCACTCTCACACCTGCTGACTCAGTAAGAAGCACCCAGGCACCCACACTGGGACCCAATGGCCAGCCCCGGGGCAAGGGGGCAGTTTACAGCTGGACCCCACGGCGCCTGGAAATCAGTCCAACATGAAGAACAGCTGAGGCCTTTTGCCAACATGAT
Organism: Mustela nigripes; assembly: GCF_022355385.1. NCBI lineage: Eukaryota > Metazoa > Chordata > Mammalia > Carnivora > Mustelidae > Mustela > Mustela nigripes. Next base: position 3,292,018 of record NC_081569.1, read on the forward strand.
GTTCAAGTTTATTGGGCGAGTCACAGTCAGCTAGAACATAAGGAAAGACCAGATGACACCAGTAATGTCAGGAAACAAAATATTTAGCATTTCTTAAGTTTCAAATTTTGCATTCCGTTGCAGCTGAGGGATATAAACGGGCAATTCGTGGACATAACCACGATTTATTTTTAGCAACAAGAAGCACAAACATTTATTGAACCGATAACTTTTAGGACAATAAGCAAAAAAAAAAAGAAAAAAAAAACCAAAACCCAAAAGCAAAACCAAAACAAAAAACTATAGTTTCATGTAGCTAAGACAGGAAAATCATTTATACAAACGGAACGGATACAAAATACATTATAAAGAGAACACACCTACAAAAGTCATTAGGTTGGTCAAAGAACAAGGGTGTCACAGACCACCACACTGGGAGAACACTGGTGTGAATTCATTTCAGTTATGAAAGTGTGTCCAAAGTGTGAGTTACACATTTACTGAGGTAAAGGCACGATCACTTCAACATAGTTAATGGGGAAGAATCCAGATTCTCCGTGTAGCAAGCCCTCATACCAGTTCTCATCTATTTGATTGGTTAATGTAATGACGTCCCCTTCTTTAAATCCTAGTTCTCCTTGGTTTTCTGGTTCAAAATCATAGAGACCACGACAGCAGGGCTGGTCCATGGGAACGTTAGAACCTGTCCACATTATATGGAGACAAAAAGTACAGGTTAATGTGATACATTGTCCTTGGAGGAGGGGGAGCCGGAGAGCTGGAGACGTCATGAGCAGGTCGGCCCCGGCTTCCTGCCCACAGGGCCGGCTCGGCCACTCACTGGTGCTGAGCTCGCGGCGTCTGCACCAGCTGCTGCCAACCCCAGGACGCCCTTGCTGACCTTCCAGGCCCAAGGCTTTTGGCTTCTCCCTTGGGTACTCCCATCTGGAGGAGTCAAGCCCAGCCCCCGCCCCCAAAAGCAGCTCCTCTCCTCGGCCTGGAGCCCGAGGGACACAACAGAATTCCAAGGCCAGACCCCTGTCCTCAGGGAGCTTATGGTTTCTTTGTGGACACCGGACAGTATGTGGGGGACATTTAAAGGACCCAGATGAGGTGGAGAATCACTGATAGCTCCGAAGCTCAGGGAAGGAGGCAGGAAAGGCCTGGGTGGTCGGGACATCTTCCCGGAGCTGGTGACCAGGAGCTGGAAGGAGGCAGGGCGTGACTCGGGAGAGGACGGACAAACCCTTCACAGACCAGCCTGACTGACGTGCTGGGCTCCCTGGGTGAAGCCAGAAGGGCTCGGAATAAGGTTTATTCCAATAGTTATGTTCTAATTTCAAAACGAAAACATGGCAATTGTAAGAAAGGGTTGGAGGAGAGACGGAAGGGGAGGGGGAAGGGAGAGGGAGGGGAGAGGAGAGGAGGGGGGAGGGAGGGGGAACTAGGGAAGGGCGGAGGACGGCATGTAAAATGGAGAGAAGTCCCCTGTAACCCACCAACCCAGGGCGAACCGATGTTAAATGAACATTTTGGTGGAGAAGCTTCCAGACGTCGTGATGAACGTATCTGTGTATGTATTTACATAAATATATTCGTTTCATCAAAGACCATCCCTATCCGTATCATTGTGAATCTCTTTCCAGAATCCTTTCGACGGCCGACCAGCTGTCAACTCTATCAGGATGACACAGACACACTGTGTCATGCTACGACATACTCTATGACTTGATTTCTGTGACCCTCCTCCTATATTGCTGGATACATAAGGTCCTTCCTTCCTTTCTTCTTTTTCTTTTATTCTCTCGTGGCGTTCCTACAGAACTCTTTGAAAAACATCCTAATACATGTTTATTTACAAACATGCACTATCAACACCGGAAGGTAAACTTCAGAGGGGGAATTTACTATTCATAAAACCATCAATTGTTCCAAGACTTTAAACATTTACTTCCAGTTTATTTGTCCATTGTTTTTGTCTTAAAAGTTTCAGGAGCCCCTTAGAAAATGTCATAAATATTTTCTATATGTATCATGTTTTCTTCCATTTGTTTCTGGAGCGTGTCTTGGGGCTGGGGCAGGGAAAAGCATCTCTGGCACACAGAGAGAACACACAGAGATTTTAATCAGCACGGTCAAGCTCATCGAGATTTCCATCCCTAGTTTCTCCTCCACATTCATTCAACTAAATGCATCCCAGGAATGATTTAATTTCTTTATGTGAAAATTTTTACTCTTAATTCCACCGAATTTTGGCCAACACAGGCATTATTTATTTATTTATTTTTAAAGATTTTATTTATTTATTTAACAGGCAGAGATCACAAGTAGGCAGAGAGACAGGCAGAGAGAGGGGGAAGCAGGCTCCCCGCTGAGCAGAGAGCCCGATGCGGGGCTCGATCCCAGGACCCCGAGATCATGACCCGAGCCGAAGGCAGAGGCTTCAACCCACTGAGCCACCCAGGTGCCCCAAGGCATTATTTATTTTTGATGACACGGAGCAGTTATCTCAAGACAACTCATTAAAGGACCCGTTATTCCTCCACTGACTTCAAATACTACTTTTATCTGTCATATATTTAATGATCACGTGCACTTGGACATATTTCAGGATTTTCTATTTTTTCCACTGATCCACTCAGGAAACTAACAATGTATCATTTTAAATATTGTAGCTTTAAAGGGTTATGCGTTAATAATTAACAAGGTAAGCTCCTCATTTCCTAACCTCATGAAATCATTCCACCCGGTAAACTTTATTGAGTTCCCCCCCCTCGAAATTTCTTTTTGGGGGGTACCTGGCTGGTTCGGTCAGTAGAGCATACAGGTGCTTGATTTTAGGATAGTGAGTTCGAGCCCCATATTGGGCATAGCCATTACTTTTAACAAATCTCATTTTGATTTTAAATGGATATTTTTTTACTACTCTTTTTTCAAAGATGTATTTATTTGAGAGAGGGGGAGACATAAGCAGGGCGAGGCAGAGGGAGAGAGGGAATCTTCAAGCAGACTCCCCACCTAGCATGGAGCCCAATATGGGGCTCGATCCCAGGACCCTGAGATCAGCACCTGAACCAAAATCCAGTCAGCTGCTTAACTGCCTCAGCCACCCAGGCAGCCCCGGAATATTTTAAATGACTGTTGGCCACTGCAGGCCCAGAAGGAACAACTTTCTCATGGGTGATACTTTTATCTAGAGCTAGACTGAATTTGTTACTATTTAAAATTTTTCCATCTGTATTTAAAAGTGAAATTCCTCCCATTTTATACTCTGGTCAGGCCTTGATATCAGAGAATGTCAGCTTTAAAAAATAAACTTTTTTTCTATTTTCTAAAATATTCGAACTTGAAGATTTGAAACGATTTGCCCCCAATTATCTTGGCTTACGGATTTCTGAATGTAGAATGCTTTCTCGGACAGTTTATGATGGTGACATAGAGTGTCTGAGAAGGAGAGGGGGTCATCGTGGTCCAGCTCACCATAGCCTCTCACGGGGACATGTGGCCTCAGTGGTTCTCATGATTCCACATGGAGTAGCTGAGGCTGCCCTGGGCAGGGGAGGTGACGCCTGACCCAATCAGGTCAAGGGCATGGACACTGGTGAGTCTAGCGCAGACACGACTGTCCCAGGGAAGATGGAGCTGGGAGGAAGCCAGCCCCGCCCCAGGAAAACCACACCCCTGTCTACCTGGCAACCACCCCAGGGGCAAAAGCCCCCAGCAGAAGGCCCAACAGGCCGTCCAGAAGGAGACCAGGGAGGTCTCCACACCATCCACAGCCAACTCCTCATGGCCCTGTTTCTTTGGTCAGACCAGCACAGCGAGGTCTGCAAAGGCGAGAGGCAGTGTCCCAGGTCGAGACCCTACCAGGTTCATGGTCCAAGTCCTCTAAGAAGAGCTTAATCCCCGCACAGGACTGAACTATCCACACATGCCATCCTGAACTATCACCTCTGCCATCCTGTTTGACGCTTTCTGTGCTTGCTTCCTTTTTCTGTTCTTACGAAACATCCTTCTTTCTCTCTCTCTGGACTTTGAGAGTGGAAACAAGCTCTGCTCAAGATTATGCCCCTTCCTCACCAAACCTTTCATGTCCCCGGAAAGAGAGGAGAAATTTGGGTATTTCTCTGGTTGGTCAAACAAGGAGCCCCTCAGTCCTGGGCAGCAGATCCCTGCGTGGGGCCCGTTCATTTCTCTGGTCCTCCGTCAGGGCCAGCCCCACTCCTGACCTTCCCAGCACGCTGTCCACACCCGGGAGGGAGCAGGAGCCAAGCCCTCCTTCCCTTGCAGGCCGTTCCTCAGTGCAGTTCTCCACGGAGCGGAGATGACCCCTTGTCTTCCTGTCATGGTGGCTCTCAACATGGCGGCTGGCGAACAAGCTCTTCGTCAGCAGAACCCTGGGCCAATGAAATCATGAAGCTCTGACGCTGGCGCCGGGGCCTGAGGATTTTTAAGATTTCTCAGGAGTCTCCAGGGTCCAAGGGAGGTTGCAAATCACCCACCTAACGGCCTTCCCTTCGGTGCACTTTCTTCAACCAGAGCTGGGGAGTGTAGAGGAGTTTCATCGGGTAGGGAAAGGGGAGGGGACCCACTTCTCCCTCTCCGGGGAAGACGCTCCTTCCTGCGTGGGGACTTACAGGAAGAGGAGCCTTTCAGAACCTGAATCCGCGTGCACTGTTGTCTCTAGAAGACAGGCGATGTTTCTAGCCCTTGGATGGCTCCTTCCAGGACACGCCTCCGTCCTATCCCAACCTCCTGTATTCCTTTTGTCCTAATGGTGGCCGTGGAAGGACTTCAACACGAGGTCCTGTTCGTTACCTTGCGTTGGAACAGAACGACGTTCCATCGTTTCAGAGCACTGGAAACTGAGTTTAGCCTGCAGAATTTTCATTTTCCTTTGGAAAGGCGATGCCTCGCCGGGTGAGCCGGGGCACTGAAAATCCACGCCAACTGGGACTGTGGAGTCGAAGTCAACTCTATTAATGAATACCAGTTGTAACGTGGTCTATCGAAGTGATTGCTAGCCTATAGCATGTCTTGCCCTCCCGGTGCACTGAAGAGGGAGATGGAGTTCGGTGCCAAACCACACGGTTATCTTGGACAGATTTCCTTGAACGTGAAATGTCAGTGCTAGAAGGGTATCTGGTGGCCGTCCACGGACCTCTCTCTTTTTGAAGAAGACACAGTGACACCTCCAAGAGGTCACAACAGCCTGGCCCCTGGGCTAATGGTAAAGCCAGAACCAGACACCAGGGCTCCCAGCCTGGGCTCTATCCTGCTGATGTCACCTCCTACATGATCTGTGACACCGCGAAGGGTCGCCAAGACATTTTACGGGCTATCACACTGACCAAGGGTATCACAACATAACAGTTTTTCCTCCCATTGACTCTGCAAGCTACCTGCAGTGACTGAAATCAATGCTGAACGTGAGGCACACACACACCCTGCCCACCAGCCCGCGGCATGCGCCCACGTGTGCACGGCTGGCACACACACTGAACAAATCAGGGAAAAGACACATTACTCACTTCTCACTTCATTTATTCTAGGCAAGGGACCACTGCCATGCTGCCCATTTTGATTTTCTAAGAGCTGGAAAACAACCAGCGCTCATATCACACTCCATCAGCAAGTGAGCCCCAAACATGGCGTCTCTCCTGAGAGGCGGTGGGCTGGCGTCATGAGGCGGGCCACAGTTCCCTGACCCAGGCAAGGCGTGAGCACCTGGCTCTCCGGTCATGTCTGCACCGCCCCCGGCACCGCACACAGTGCCCCCAGAGCTGGGGTTGGCTGTCCTGGTCTACAGCAGCAGGATGATATTCTGGAATATCACCCAGTGCCTTTGTCGATCTGGGTCATTTCCACTCTTGGGGGCCTTCAGCCCAAGGACTGCAGCCTCCCTTACTTTAGGGAGAGAGGAGAGCCTGCACATGAACAACGCAGTCAATGTTGTAACTTCTAGGTTCCCAAATCATGCCATTTCAGCCACAAACTGGTGTGAAAGCCAAGGTTTACAGGCTTTCATGCCCAGACCAGAGCCAGGTGGGCTTTTAGGAAATTTAAAAGACAGAGAGACAGACAGACAGACAACCTGACTTCTGGAGTCTAAGGAACCAGGATGTGAAGAACCCAGAGCGTGGAGATTTGATTACAAGCCGTGGAGAGGGAAGGGCTATTTCCCGCCACTAGAGAAGACCTATGAGCTTTTTCTAGAGGTGGAGAAGGGGCTGGAGAGAGAAGAGGGTGGGCAAGAAGGTTGAAATGCTCCCCTGAGTCTACCCAGGGTGGGGGTGGGGGGGGGTCTTAGGCTCCACTTCCCACTGGAACTCTGGGAGGAGGCACATCCTCCAAGTGCTCCCAGCCAGCATGGTGGGGAGGTGTAATTACACAGGGAGGGGCCTAGGGAGCCACCCCTGGCTCCCCATGACCTTGGAACACATCTCGAGTGCCCTCCGGAAGTGAGCAGGTGCTGTGGGGAAGGGGGACAGCTGGACCAAAGATGGCCTGGGGCGGGCAGGACGCTGAGCCCCCACAAGCCAGAGCGGGGGGCCTGGCCCACAGAGCTGGGCCTGGAGTAACAAATGATCCCAGCGGTGCCAGCAGTTCAGCCCCAGACCAGCCCCGCCGCCTGCCACCGTGACGTCCATCCCACGTCCCCTGGCCTCCGGGCAACATCCGGGGGGAGCGGTGTGCGGAGGAGGGGGTCTGCGAGAACCATGAGCTGCCCTGACAGGGGGTCTCCACGGAACAGACCGGGTGTGGGTCCTGAACTGACCAAGTGATAAACGGCTAGTGTACTTTCTAGTGCAAGAGACCGGGTTACCTTAAAATGGCAAGATTATGGTTTTTTCCACCATTAGAAGAGATGGAAAAAAGATTAATTTTTTTTTTCTTTTTTTTGGCCAACAGTAGAAATGGAAAAAAGATTAACTTGTTTCCCCCACTGCTCTAAATGGAGACACATAAGCAAGTTCAGTTCACTTAAGAGAAGTCAAGCTTCTGCCCACCGAAGTGATAATGTAGGAAGTTCCCCTCTCCACTAAAGAGGGGTCGGAGTCAGCATGGGATGGAGCCCATGGGACCAGGCAGAAAGGGGGGGGGGTCTTCCTCACCGGACCAGACACAAACACCTGCATGGGACCCCCAGCTTCCCCCCCATCAGAAGCCAGCACCTCTGCAGAAACCTTCCCATAAGGAAAGACGGATTCTATCCAGTGTACTGTCTCTGGGGACACCTCGATCCTTCTGTCCCCTGGGGCCTCCCAGCCACTGCTCCTTGAGCTTGGGCACACCTTGCTGGCTGAGGGGTGGCCCATGCTGTCTGGCAGGTGGCTGACACCCCCAGCCCTAGCCCAGGCCTCCGCCTGCCTGCCCTGGCCAAGGGGCCCGTGTTTATTTTCTCTTACTCCCGAGCCCTGGCTTAACGTAACACGAGAGCAGAGGTGGGAAAAAGTCTTCCTTGTGAAAGCACCACAACAAAGATTATTTTAACAGAGAAAAAGGAGGGTCCCTGTTAAATATTTATTATTCAAGTCCTGATCCACACCATTAGGAGAAAAAAGAAACAAAGGAATCCATAACACAGGAGTTTCAAGGGGGCCGGGTGTGCGGTGAGTGTGTACTGCGTCGGGAATGCACAAGAGGCCGGGAGCTCGTGTTTCCCTAAAGTATGTTCCCTGCCCTCTTGGCAATACTATGGCCTGGGTCCCCTCTTCTCATTTTACAATACTGGGTCCCCTCTTCTCATTTTACAATACTGGGTCCCCTCTTATCATTTGAACAACACTACAGTTCTGGGGAGGGCCCTTCCCCATCCTCCCTCTGTGTCCCCAAGTCCCAGGTGCAGAGGCCCCTCACTCTCACGGAGATGCCCAGCGCTCTCCTTCTGCTCGCCGTCCCGCCAGCAGCGGGGATGACTTCATAACCCTCAGTGCCAGGACAATATTCTAGGTGGCTTTACTCTGGTACCATGACTCCCCCCAGTTTGGTGGATGGAGGAATGAGCATCCACAAGTTCAAAGCAACTCAGCAGTGGTGCTGAGACGTGGCCTCCATCTGGGTCCAGAGTCTGCTCTTGGCCTGAAAAAAAATCACTGGCCTGTGAGATTATCCCCACTCAGCTTCTGAGCCAACCCCAGGCCAGGGATGGGCATGAGGGCAGGGGGCGGGGTCTATCAGTTGGGCTTCGGAGCCTGGCCTGCTCCGGGGAGCTCCCAGGCCCTGGAATGTTCTTTAGGAGCATTCTCTCCTACAGCCCTCGCTGGTCCTCAAAGGTCTACCAGGTCCCACATGCTCCAGAGATGTCCTTTGGCTACTTATTCCCGGTCCTGCTTTCCTCTGCCTGAGTGCCTGCTTCTGAGTAGGCAGCTCAGGCTTCAGTGAGAAAACAAAAAAACAAAGCAAGCACCGGAGTTGACTCTGGGTGGCACAGCAGCCACCAGAGTAAATGTGGCATCTGATGGCCCTGGGTTTCTGCAGCCTGGTCTGCTCCTGTGCTCCCCTCACACTTTGCCACGTGCCAGGATCTGGGGGCCGGTACTCCAGGGCTGGACTTCTGCTCCTGGCACTGACTGTGCTGGAGGGGGAGAGGCAGGGAGAGGTCCGCGCAGCAGGGGGCATGCTTCTCTCCGTAGCACAAAAATCCTGCCACTCTTCTTTGCTGGACTTAAACTTGGGTCCCTTCCAGACCCTCACAGGAACCCCCCCAACTTGCTCTTGTCTGCGGGTGCTGCCTCTGAGGACTTCATTCCCTGGAGGCACCTGGGGCAAGCCGTCCCCACTGAAAAGGTAAGCTGTGATGCCCCCTCGATCCCCCAGTCCTATTTTTAGAAGGGAAAGGGGACAGAGAGAGACGAGAGTTACAGGACGGTTGTCGACGTGTGTGCCCATCAGGGAACAAGGTCTGGCGACTACCAGAAGCTACTGACCTGAGGATGGCTCTTTGTCTTTTAGTAAATGCCCCAGACTGCTGTGCCTTTTGACTTTTTGTTCCTGCTTTGTTTTTGTTTGTTTGTTTGTTTTTTAAGTCTTTCTCTTGCCTCCCTTGTCGCAGGGCTGTGACCTGTCACTTTCCTGCCGTCAGTGGACCTTCCCGAAGCCGTCCCTCGGCCTTTCTAATCTGCTGCTTCCAGTCTGCTGTAGGCTAAGAAATCAGATAACCAGTTAGGTCACACGAACTCTTGCTCCATGGCAAGCGCCCTGCCCAGCACCTCCTCCGATCCACATGATCGTAGGACAACCCCGGGCAGTCACGGTGGTACTATCTGCTCTCTCGAGCATGAGCTTGAGACCCAACAGGAGTAACCAAGAGCCAGGATCTGGACCTCCCTGTGACCTCACAGCCCATCTAATACTGAGGCCCGCAGGTGGCACCTGTCTGGGCCAGGTAGGCTCCCGTTTTGCCTATTTCCTGGGCGGACGTCTGGAAGTTCAGGGGGTGTTTCCTTACCACCAATGCTACGCGTGGGGCTGCAGAGAGCAAGTTTCCTGTTCACGGGTGGAGTTACCCCAGCCGGGAACGGACCCGAGCCTCCCTCTGGAGGCTTTGGCTGTGCACCAGGGTGACCCTGAGAGCTGGCTTTGCCTGCACCATTAGACAATGGGGTAGTTTGCCTTTTAACCCGCGGGGGCACAGACCGGATTCAAACTCTTCAGTGTATGTCCGGTTCCGACTCCTCTCCAACACCCAGCGAGCGCTTACTCCCTCCCGGCCAGGCACCTCCCTCAACCTATGAGGTTTGGTTCAAATTGTAATTTCTCTTTTCCCAATCTAAAATCTCAAGCGCTTGCAGAAGAATTATTTGGAAGTTAAGCACTTTCCCTGTAGCTGACCCAAACACAGCGCTGGTGCAGAATTGTAATAAATACCCCCCAAACCATTTTGTCCGCCGCCTCTGACATGCTATTTTTGTCCACTGCTAATAAACTACAGGGGAACGGCAGATCCCTGGTTTCTAGCTCTGGATGAGGTCACCCCTGGTCCCAGATTTTCTTAGCTGCAAATTTTATGCCTTAATCTGTGGTTAATGTTATAGATCAAATGTCTGCATCCCCTCCGAATTCCTACGTCAAAGCCCTAATCCCCAGGGCAGTGGTATGGGGGGGCTTTGGGGAGGCGATTAGGCCATGAGGGTGTGCCCTCGTGAATGGAACAATGCTGCTGTGTCGGGACACATCGAGAAGACAGCCACCCGTAAACCAGGAAGCGGACCCTCACCGGAAGTGGAATCTGGTAGCGCTTCGATCTTGGAGCTCTCAGCCCCAGCACTGGGAGAAATGATTGTTCGAGCCCCCTGGTCAGTGGTATTCCGTTAGAGCCGCCCAAGCTCCCTAAGACAGGTAGTAAGTTACTAAGAAAAGTCCAGTGAAAATCTACGAACTCTCTTTCTAGAAATAAGAACACTCCATGCACCCAAAGGAGACATGACTTGTGGAAATCTCTTGTCGGGGGACTCAACCTCACTCATCACACTGTAATCTATTAAATAAGCAGGTGTGACTTGTTTTCACTGTAATTCCAACCCTCCACTGCTTACACCGGCTGCACGAGGTGGGTGTGCGCAGGGAGTTTTGTGCCCTCCCCCTCGCACAGCCTTGCGAGTCCGGAGACATTATCTCAAAAGCTTCCTGGGACCACCAGGTCCCGTGTTTGTGGGCTGCCTTCGCGGCTCCGAGTGAAGGGAGAGAAGATGACACACGATGGCCTTAATCAGAGGCGACTTCCTGGCCCCCAGAGTGGAGTTCAAGCTCACGGATGGGCTTTGTTTGGGCTGCCCCCTGCTCCGCACAGTGTGGCTAAGTTATCAATACTTAAAAATCAGGAGATTGCATGTAAGCAAATGTATGATTTCTGGCTTCTCTTGAGAAATCAGAAAGGCGGGCTCTTCTGGGCCCATATTCCGAGGCAACAAACAGCTGCTCCTGGCAGCCAGCGCCCCCCTTTGGACAGGACTAGTATTCCATACCTGGCCACAGACTCACCTCTCCCCCCTTCTGTGCACCTGCCACGGAGGTCCATGTCAGCCGCCTGGTGCCAGGTTTCTTACACTTGCCCTGGATCTCTCATCCCCATACTCTGGCACTGGGGTTTGCAGCTGGGGCCACACCCACAGGACAACTCCAGGGGGGTCATTATCATGGACTCAAACATAAAGTGCTATGGGACCATGCCTTATAGCTGCCCTCTGTGTTATCCCAGGAAACATCGACTCCTACACTCTTTTTTAAAAAATATGAGTATCTATGTTAATCTTTAGATGAGGGCATTTCAAGTGTTAGCTTAGAGACCTAATGCTTCATCACCACAGAATATCAAAATGTTTAAATAGGCAGCATCGGAGATAATAAAATGCCATCATTTGAGCCAAGTAGCAGTGAAACTCCCACCACTACATCAGAAGTCACACCTTACAGCTTTCCAAAAACTCTTTTTACAGACTCTTTAGAAGAATTTCAGGAAACCATTCCTTGCCGTGAGAAAGCCTTCCTCTCTAAAGCTTCCTCGGGATGAAAAGTAAGAGGACTCTTCCCCCTTCCTGAGTCAGTGGCTGCTGATCAACAGTAAGAATCACGGTTCACGTTCCATCAATTTAAAGAAATATTTTTTTAAACAGAGAACACAGAAAATGGTCAATCTGTGCACTTCTCACGTTTTTATGAAAGCTAGATACTCATGAACTAGAACTACAGCAGCCACAGCACTGACAGGGGAGGAAACCTGGAGTGTGTTCAATCCAATCACTTCATTCAGGGGCAAGTTCAAATCTGCCCAGAAAGCTTAAGAAACTCCCCCAAAGTCACACAGCAAATGAGCGCCAGATTCTGAACTGCACTACAGGGCCTGTTCACTTCTCTCCTGTCAATAGCTCTGACCCACCCACCGCTGATCATGTACAGAAATGCTTATGAGGGGGACCGAGAAGGGGATGGTTGGTGACCGAAAAACAAGTGAGAAAACTGTGGGAAGGAAAGAAGGAAAAGCAAGAAACAACCTGCCCACTGGGCGATCGCCACGGTTGCTGCCGAGTGAAAATTTTCATTTCCTCTTCGGAAATTTAGGTTAAAAAAAAAAAAAAAAGCATATATTTCTCTTTGGAAAGTGCTTGTCTTCTTCAAGTTGCGAACTTCACACTTGACTTTGGAATAAATGTTTATTTTCTAATGTAATCCCAGAGATTTTTGCTCCGACGAGGGGAACGACTCAGACTCCAGATGTTACTTCCAAGTCCCCTTAGCCGTGTCAAGAACTTTATATAAAAGTCTCTTTTATACCTGGAGGGAGTGAGAATGTCTTCACAGAAGCCATTTGAGAGATTTATTTCGCCTCACTCTGCAACGCCCGGAGCGTGCACTTGGAACCCACACGTGTTCCCTACCCTCGGCCTTCCTTGTTTTCAAAGTCGACCTCAAGCTGGAGCGTATGAACCCCAAGTTGGGAGTATATAAAAAGTGACACCCTCTTTAAGAACTTAAATGGGGAAAGGGAAAAAACACTAATAAATAAAGGAGTTGATAAGAAATGCAAAATATGGGGCGCCTGGGTGGCTCAGTGGGTTAAGCCGCTGCCTTCGGCTCAGGTCATGATCCCAGGGTCCTGGGATCGAGTCCCGCATCAGGCTCTCTGCTCAGCCGGGAGCCTGCTTCCTCCTCTCTCTCTGCCTACCTCTCTGCCTGCTTGTGATCTCTCTCTGTCAAATAAATAAATAAAACCTTAAAAAAAAAAAAAAGAAATGCAAAATATTCTTTTTCTAATTCCGTAAGTGACCACGAGGGGCCCCGATAACACGCGAGCCTAGACTGCATACTCCCAGCCTGTTTTCTTCAAAACCGAGGGTTTTATGGGAACAAGGCAGGCGCACGTTTCAGTCCGGGGGCTTTTCTTGGCCCTCCGGTCTCTTTGGGGACACAGGGGCAGCACACGCTGATGACGCGTCGTGACCCCACACACAGGGGCTTGGACGGGCTGGGCCTCCTCTGAGCCAGGCTGAACTCGGTTCTGCCTGCAATCCATCATCTCAAGAGGTGACCCGCACCCCCCCGCCCCCTCCCCTGCTCCTGGCTCACTTTACTCATTCTCTCAGGCAGCGAGAAATGTGCTATCGAAGCGTCCATCTCGGCCGCACGATGGAGTCTGCCTAGCTGACCTGCACCCTTTCATCTCCCTCTTCTCTGTCCCTTGAGAAAGAAATGATGAAGAAAATGTTCTTGGAATGCGTTCCTGGCGCAGTTCTGAGAGCTTTGCTTTAAATTGTTAGTGAAATGCTTGACATTTTTCCTTCGCTTTATAAACACTATGTGCAAATCATTCAGGACCCTAATGGAAAGTAATTTCCCATTAATACGGGCTATAAAATGCCATTTTCTTTTGAAACCCTGCCCCAGAAACAAACAGTACAGGACCCCTTTACAATCGCAAATTCCACCCACAAATCACCGAAGCCCGATACTGGAGTCGGGGGCCAAAGCCACTGCCAAGGGCAATTTCAGAGAGGCAGCCTGGGAAGGGCAGCAGTGGAGAGCCTGCCCTTGGGACGCTGAGCCTTCCGAAAAGACATCTTTTGCACATCTGTGATCTCTGGCTGACCATCGCTCTTCTAACAACTTAATCTGCCCGGGGCCCTAGCTACTGGCCAAGGAGGAGGGTACAAAAGCACTGACATGCACAGTCTGGAAAAGAAAAGCCAAAGAACTCACTGTCCTATCAGCATTTCCTTTGTCCAAGTCAGATGCATACAACAGGCTCCCTTTGCAACCGCTCGCTGGCCACGGATTCCCCGTGATCGAGGAGCTTGGAACTAAATCATTCCCAATGCTCTTGTACATTTTAAATGTTCCCCAGTATTCCTTCTTAAGGATATAAAGTGAAAGATCTAGAAAGTGAAGGATCTGACGCTGCTACTTATTGTCTCTGTGGCCTTGAGAAAATCTCACTTAACCTCCCTGGGCCTCCGTGTACTGGTCTGTAAAATGGGCACAATAACCACATGAGAAATGTGAAGGACGTCTTCTGTACATTAGCTGACCCACATTAAGTACTCGGTAAGTGGAACGGCTATATTGTTACATTGTTATTTGTTTCTGTTTTATTTTCTACCGTTACCACTTCCTTGCAATATTTTTATGGCCATGAAATGGTGTGTGTGTGTGTGTGTGTGTGTGTGTGTGTGTGTTTGTGTGTGTTATGGCCATGAAATGGGGTATAATATATACCTTCCATATTTCTGGTACTGAAAAAGACGGCATGCTATGTCCCTATGCCCTTAAGTGATACTTCAGTTAAACTGCGAGTCTGAAAGGTCAAAGTTAGTATCGCTACAGGTAGATGAGGACACCCTCTTATCACAGGACAGCTGAGTTTTCCTGGATAGCAGAAGACAGCAAGGGGGCTGGGAGCTGGACCCTCGGTGCTGGGGTCTGCTAGCTGGGCTCCACTCAGAGTGCGGGGAGGGCGGCTGATGGGCAGCCTGGAGTTGGACGCATTTTCAAAGTTTTTACTTAGTTTGTTTTTCTATCCAGCTTCTTTCCAAACAGAAATTCTGAAGTGGCCTACAATAATACACATATTCAGAATAGAGTGTTTCTGTACCAGAAGTCAAAAAGCAAAGCTACAAACACTAGGGAAACAACAGATTTTCATCCAAACAAGAGAACTTTCGAGAGTAAAAGTCGGGGTGGGGGGCAATACTAAAAACTGAACTAAAGTGAGACACAGGACTGTCTTGGGACAGTTGACTTGGGCCTGTCCCAAGCTAATGAGGACACACGGCCGCCCTGGTGGAAGGGGAGGAGGGGCCCGTGAGGCAGCTGCAGTACCGCCAACGGTCCCTGGGCTGGGCCTTTGCATCTGGCGCGGAGCTTCCCAGCGGCCAGGAAAAACAGGCAATAAAACGTAATGCACAATTTCATTGAAGAAAGAAGTATACCTTTTCTCAAGGGCCATCAACAGTCCCATTATTAAATATACTTTTTATTCAAATATTAAAGATGAACTTGAAAACAGGAAAATATTGCCCATAAATTACTACCCTTTAACCTGGTCTGTGCAGACACACTGATCTGCAAAACTGTCATCACACTAGACTAACTATCCACCCAACCATCACACTGCACTAACTACCCACCCAACCATCACACTGCACTAACTACCCA